>NC_083106.1:72274557-72517444 GCF_949774975.1 Lagenorhynchus albirostris
GGGCAAAGCTCTTAAACATTCTGCTTCTGTTTTATTCTTTGTGAAGAAAATATTAGGAAGACGACCTGCAGGTGAAAAGAATGTTACAGAATGGTCCTAAAGCGCTCTGTAGACTACAGAAAAAGAGCAGTCACTGACTGTCGATGATGATGCTGGTTCCAGGGAATCCTTATGGTCAATTATCAGACAACCCCAGTAGTTCACTGGATCTTTCAAAGAATAAGCGTATAAGCGTATAAGCGTATGCAGGTTAAATCAATCTCACACACAAAAAAACGAATCTTCCAAATCCTCTTAAAAACTTGGTATAAATAAAAGGCAGATTTAAAAAAATGTATTTACAGGGTACTACACCTAATTTATTCAAATCTTATTGGTCATGGGAATATGTGCTTGCCAGTGAGAAGACCATGGTTCAAATATATAATCTAATACAATTAAATATGTGGTATGGAGTCATAAACAGGTATCTTATTAAAATATACACTGGGATTTGTTGTTACGCTTTTTCAAAATTGGATTTTAAATGTGTTAACACTCAGCAATACTAAGGTGTGAAGGGCAAAGTTTTCCAAGTGGTACCTCCTCTACACTAGTATTTGTGCTCTGTGAGGCAAGCCGGGGGGAAATGTCTGTGTTTACAGAGTAGGATTCCGTCAGATGAAGGGAGCCATTAATTCTCGCCATCTTGGCTCTCCCAGTGAGTGTGTTGCTTCTGGGTGTCTGAGGTGTAAATTTGGGAACTCTTTAACCATAACCTCAGAGCTGATTTCTAAAGTAACTAGAATCCAAAACACAGCCAGTTTTATAAATCAGAATCAACACCCTTGAATTGTTCCTGGAAGCCACACGGAAGGCCTCGGCCCTTCTGGAGTCCAGTGCGTGTCACCCTGTGCCCAGTTTCCTGCACAGCTGCAGCTCCAGCATAATCACCACATTCTCGCCAGTTCAAGTTTCCCTCTGATAGCCTTGCATTGTTATTGACAGTGGCCGCATGGAAGGCACTGAGCTGTAATCCAGCTGAGAGATTTGATGATAAGACATCACAGTGGTCCTTAGAAGCCAGCTGATTTCTCTGCAGCCAGATCAGGCCACCACTGAGGGCTCCATTCTCATGATTCTGGTCTCTTTCTGGAGAGGAGGAACATTCACATAGCCAATGGCACCCTCAAGTTCTCATTAGGTCAACCCTAACCCAAGTCAGCATGACTGGTTGATAAGGTCACTGACTGGGCTTTAGGGTAAAGGTCGGAAGAAGCAGGGCAACTCCTCCAGAGAGAAGGAGTTGTTTATTTTTAAATTCCTGGGGTTGTCATCCTGACAAATTTTTTTTGTGTGTGTGGCCATACCGCTCCACTTGGCATGTGGGATCTTAGTGCCCGGACCGAGGATCGAACCCGTGCTCCTCCAGTGGAAGCACGGAGTCTTAGCCACTGGACCACCAGGGAAGTCCCCCTACACATTTTTAGGGAAGGAAAAGGGCCACTAACAGAGTGACAGGCAGATAAATTAAAGAGCCTTGGGGGGGGGCGGGGAGAAAAAAAGAGCCTTGGGCAAAAATAGTTTGAATATTTAGTGGTCTTTTTCCTGGATAATTAGGTACACCCTCTGTGTGTGTGTGTGCGTGTGTGTGTAAATGTGTGAACATAATAATCCAAGTAGCAAAATGGGTTAAGGGCACTGAACATTTATCTTCATCTCTTACATGAGAAAATAGGAGAGGAACGCAAATGAAAGAGGTTTCAAGGAAGCCAGTTTGGCAGGGCCATATTCATGTTTAAGAACTGATTAACACAACATCCTGCGTTCAGTTTAGTCTGCAGTTACTTGGAAAACTTTCAAAATGAACAAGTGATATAAAATAAATACTTCGCTGCATGCTCTTCGCCACAGATTTCAAATTCACATGATAGGACAACCTAAAAAGCGTACTCATCCTTGACGGATTTCCCAATTTTATCTCGAATTCCAAATTTAGAGAAAGCATCATTAGTACCTAAGTTTTGTGGGCTGTTGGCATGGACGTCACTTGCCAAGTGTAATCAGTGAATTCATTAGCTGAATCACAAATACGTGGTATTAACCACGTTCTAAGATTCAAAAAGTGAAAGGAGATAAGGGACTTACTGTAAAGACTTTGTCATTCTCTTATGAAGTGAGAGCCAAAAAGGCACTTTTCTAGGAGAAAAAAAAAACCCCAAACTTTGGAACTTAAACTTTTTGGCAGTATTTAGTCTTTTCCTGAATTCCTTCAATAGAGAAACTCTGTCACATGGCGCTTTCTGTATATTGTTACGTTGTTTCTCAGGCATTTGCACTCACCCTTAGCTCTCAACGAGCTTTACTCAATAATTAGGTCTTTGGGGATAGCCAGACAGGAGGAGCGATAAACATGAAGAAAATCGTGTTCACAAAATTACTGAAATAGTTTCACTTCTGACATGGCCAAACCCACATAAGATGAAGTCATTTGTGTGCTGCCTAGGACATGTATTTTCCATGACCCTTACCACTGACTCATTGTGTTTAGTCGTAAACATTCTTTGAACCTCAATGTCCCTACTTGTAAAATAGGGATGAAAGTACTGTTCACATGGACAATGTTATGAGGTGAAACTGGTTTGAAAGGACTTTGCTCTTGTAAGTAAAATCCACATACTTACGTTCTTTACTAGTACAGTGTTTTATTATAAAGGAATTTGGACAAGCTAACTACCTCTAGAATGTTTTCAGAGCTTCTCTGGTGTGACATGCATAGTATATATTTTATTTAAGTTTGAGGAAAATTGTGAGTCTTTTAATATATGTCATAAAATTCTTCTCTTTGTGTCATGTTACAAAATGGATTCTTTTTTTTTTTTTTTGTGGTACGCGGGCCTCTCACTGTTGTGGCCTCTCCCGCTGCGGAGCACAGGCTCTGGACGTGCAGGCTCAGCGGCCATGGCTCATGGGCCCAGCTGCTCCGCGGCATGTGGGATCTTCCTGGACCGGGCACGAACCCGTGTCCCCTGCATCAGCAGGCGAACTTTCAACCACTGCGCCACCAGGGAAGCCCACAAAATGGATTCTTTTTACTTTTGTGATTCTGCCATTTTCTGGTGAATAATTGCTATTTTAGTAATCCTCATGTTAAAACTACATCATTTAAATGGAAACTTCCACTTTGGCACACTGGCATTTAGACTTCTCTTTGCTCTGATTTTTTCCTTCCTCTATAGCCCTTCTTTCTCCCCTTTGATATACTTTATAATTGATTTATGGTTACATTAATTGTTTTTTGTATCTTTCCCCACCAGAATAAAATCTCTGAGTTCACAGATTTCTATTTTATTCAGTGATACGTCCTCAGTGTCTAAAACATCTCTAACACAGAGCATTTGTGAAATGATTCCACTGGGTAAGTGAAGTTTCTGTTTGGACTCCAGCTTCCACTCCATTTCCACAGCTTAGAGTTGAAATTTGACTCAGGCTTTTGAACTAATCTGGCCCTAAATCCAACCACCAACCCACACTTCCTTCCTTCTTACCTTCCTTCCATCCATCAGCTATCAGCTTCTGGTCTGTCTAGGCTTTGCTCTTCCCATAGCCACCTGAAACTCGGTTTCGACCCTTTCTTCCAGCTATTAGTTGTGATTCTCTGACTTAATGCTGCCATAGTGTGGTGAATCATTACTCTGAAGAAGGATGGAGGTACACCAGTAAGTACAAGGTGGCTGCCAACATTTGACACGAGGAATACACGTGTGAACGCTGGAATTGATGGTTCCTGGGACAGTGCGTTACAAAAGGCCCTTCTGGCGTCTGACCATCTTTTAGCAAGAATAGCACGCACCCTGATTGATGTTATGTGGCCTTTTCAACTTTCAATTCATTTCAGATGTGGCTTAAAGTAACATGTCATCAGATTTCATTTGCCTGTTGGGTGATTCATTCATTGATCTCCCGAACAAACAGATGGTGGGTAGGGGAGAAGACAGGAGCAAAAGGGGGAAGGAAGAAATGAGAGAGGAAATAATTTTGACACTAGGATGTCTGTATTGTGATTATCTCTTAAAAACTAGAAATAAGCATTTTGGTTCACCATGTGAAAATTCAAGCTAGTAAAACCATGAACTTGGGGTAATTTCTGTGGTTTAACTAAAGTATCAGGAGTTCTGTTGGCTGGTTGGTTGGTTGTTGCTTTCATTTAAGTGAAGATGATATTTCTAAATGAGAGAGAGATTAGAACATGAATAATACAATGAAGCTGATGATTCCTCAGTTGAAAATATTGAAAATTGGGGGTGAAAAAAGAGTCACATCATGAATGATCCTTTTCTTTGTACCTATACGAGTCAGGCTGTAAAATTTATTACATGCTGTATAGAGAGCCAAAAATAGTGTGTGTGTTTTCTTCAGACATCTCTTTGTGACTCATTCAACAAACATGACTCTCTTCCAAGTGCAAGGCCCTGTATCTAGTGCTACAGCAGAAACAGCAGGAGATGGTGGCAGAACAATGAGAGCTACCATTTCTATGAGCATGTAACGTGCCTGTTTCTTTCAGAAGTTATGTTTAAGTCTCACGAAACTCTTCAACATAATTATAATGTTCACTCTCCTTCCAAGTACAAAAACTGAAGATTAGAAAAGTTCACTAATATTCCAAAATCAAACAGCCTATACGTGGCAGAACCGGTATTTAAACTAATGTTTTGATGGTGCCACACCCATGCTATTTTGAGTAAGCCACCTTCAAGGTATTCACAACCTAGAAGAGATTTTCTCTCTCATTTGCTCAACTTCTTTCTCTCTCTCTCTCTCTCACACACACACACTCGTCTAATATAAGAGAGAGAATGTGATATATATAAATATCTAAAAGAGAGACAAATACTCACTTTTGAGTACCTAGATTCTGAGGGCTCTCTTGGATGCCTGGACATCTGTCAGCACTTCACACTGTCGTCTACACATTCAATGACATGCATGTACTGACAACTGTCCATGTACTCTGAGTGCACATGCTAAGTACTAGAGAAACACACATACCTCAGATCTAGTCCTGCCTTCAAGGAGCTCCTAGTTTTGTGTAAGAGTTGACATGTCAGAAAAGTGTTATAATATTGGCTAGTTTTCCAGTTCTTTTGAAAATGTACCAGGTAGGAAAACAAAATGCCACATGCAACAGAATATAGAAGGCACAGTTATTGATTAAAATGCTATAAACTTGGGCTGAAAGAAAAGTGGGGCTTAAGTAATGCAATGAGGCTTATTTGAGGAGAACTACTGACCATTTTCTTTTCCTCTTTCCCTCTTTCAAAACATTCCTTTTAGGCTCTATCTCCCTCATAAGGTTCATATTTTGCATCCCCTAAAATATATATATATATATATATATATATATATATATTTCTCAGAGCTTAAAGATGGCATCTGAATGAAGGGTTACAGAGAAATAATTAGTTAAAGCTGCACAGAGTTCCTGGATCTTTGGAGAGAGGTCACTGCACGGTGACCCAAATCATGGATGGTGATTATGCTACAATCAGGTGACTCAACACAGCAAACTATTGACCTTCATGTTCTAAATTTAGTTCTAGCTGGGGGAATGTTCAATACTCTGTCAAATACTAAGAACAATCATATTTCATTTAAAACAAAATTAACTTAAGATATCTTATGATTTCAGGGATGTTAAAATGTGAAAATATGTACATCTTAGAACTGATAAAATAGGGTACGTATTAGTCAGGGTTCCCAGAGAAACAGAAAATCCAACAGGATATGTATACGTCATATATCTATATCAATATCTATTTATCTATCTATCTATCATCTATTGAGAGGTTTTAAATTGGCTCATACAATTGTAGAGGCTTAGAAAGTCCAAAATCTGAGTAGGATGGCAGACTGCAGACCCAGGGAAGAGTTACAAGAGTTACAGTCCAAGTTCAAGGGTGGTCTTCTGGCAGAATCCCCTCTCCTTCCAGGGAGGTCAGTCTTTTTCTTAACTGGAAAAAGGTCAGCCTTCAACTGATTGAATGAGGCCCACCACCACCCACATTATGAAGAGCAATCTGCTTTACTCGAAGTCTACTGAATTCAATGTTAATTTCATCTAAAAATTACCTTCACAGAAACATCTAGGCTAATATATGGGCCCTGTAGCCTAGCCAAGATGGCACATAAAACTGACCATGGCAGAGGGACATTAGGAAGCGTGGGAAGATTCTGTTCATTGTGGGAAACCTTAGCACTAGAACTCACCCTGTCACAGTGTGCAGACACAGGCAGAGCAGCGCTTGGCTCCACCTCTCTAGGCTTTTTTGTGGGTTGCGGTTTACCCTTTCTGACCCACCCCGTAGAGCACACCTCTGGTGAGCTGTGAATGGAAGAGGCTCTGTCCTTTTCTCCACATTACTGTTTACATTTCTGTTTTCCTGACTTGATAGAGGCCAGACCCCCGGGGGTGGTGCGGGAGATGGAGAGAAAATCAAATGTGCTCCCAATATATGAAATACAGTACTTTTTCTAAGTTTACATTTAGTTCTTCTCGTTGGGACTTGTGTCAGTGGACAGATGGGGGTGGAGGAGGTGGGGGAGAGGGAGAAAATGTGGTCTCAACACTGCCTCCATTTGCCCCGTCAGACCACACTCCACCCCTACCCACCTGCCCTCTCCCACCACCAAGCTCCTGTCCAAGCTCCCCTGGACCCGCTGCTCTTATCCTCTCTAGAATAAGAAATAAGATAAGAATAAGAATAAGAATAAGGCCCTCTCCCAGGGCCTGTCTCTGCCAGCAGTAATCCCCTGTTAAATATTACCTACGGTCAGTTTCTTCCCTCCACCCTCTTGCACAATCTTGGAACCACTGACTCACTCTTGCTTTATCTGAAGTATTTGCATTTGGGTTACAATCATGGACTTTGGAGCCATGGAATGCCCCCCTTCGCCACTTGTGTGACTCTAGCCTCCACTCCCTCACCTGTAAAATTGAGAAAATGATAGTACTTACGTCACAGGTGAGTTGGGAAAAGCAAATGAAAGCAGTGGACAGAACACTCTCAGGATAGTGCCTAGCAAGGCATGAGCCCCAGTGATCGTTAAATATTAACATTCCCATTCGTCTGATGTGATTTCCCCATGAGATCACGATGCCTAGTATTTGCAAAAGGACTTGATACACAGAATATGAAGATAAAGCAGTATGGTCCTTGCTTTTGCCCCGCTCCTGGGATAACTGGAGGGATACTATAATATGCTTCTCTTGATTTCCATCCATGTTAACCATCTTCAGATGGTTTATCCCAGCTCTGTGGGAGCAAGGTAACTCGCCACGTGGTAAGGATTAGAAGAATGGGTAAAGTGATAATCCGGTGACCTTTGGGCTTAATATGGCCCAAAGATAGGTTTTGTCTGGCCCAGCAGGGAATTTGGTTTTGTTTTTGGTTTTGGTGAACTAGTGTGCCTCTAGACGGGGACCACACCTCCTCCATCCACTCCCTATTGTTTTATAGCCCTCATGTCACACATTCACACGTGCTTACTTTTTGATCACCTCATTGTCCTTGAAGCTGTGATCCCTGCTATCCATTATAAGAAGACAGAAAACAGAGATTGGTGAAATGTTCCTCACTCTTAAAAACATCAAAGACACAGAAACAAACAGCATAGTGGAAAAAAAAATCCTGTTTGGAAATAGGTAAGAAGTGAAACTCTGATTCTCTGATTATCCTAAAGAAACATTCTCAAATGTGCATATATGTACCTAGTTGAAGGCACTGTGGGAAGTTCAAGGAAATCCAGGGTAAAAGTAATGGGAGCCCTCTGACAGCCCGAGTCAGAGTTTCATCTCACTCACATTGAGGGTGTCCATCCGGGTGCTGCTGGGAGTCCCCAGGAGTGAATCCCACATGCTCAGGCACAGAACCTACCAGACGCACCACAGCTTTTGCCATTCCCTACTCTCCTGCCCCAGTCCCCTTAAGCAAAAGCCCGTGGCTAGCAAAGCTGCATGGAATTGCCTCCCCAGGGTCTCCCCACAGCCTTTTCTAAACATGATGACGCCAACTGGCGCCAGCATCTCTGTGGGCACCAACACGTGTGCAGGCATGGAGGCCACTCCAATCACCCTAGTGCTGCTATCTCATGCCGGGCACACGGCCTCCACCCGCACGCTTCCTCGACTGCAGCCTGAGCTGGGCCATCACGGCACTCCCGTCGTGCAGGCACCCAAGCTCCATCATGTTCCTGCAGAACTGGAGCCATCACTCCCCACCAACCACTCTTTTGTGTCATATGCTGTCACTAGGGCGTCACTAGCTTCAGTACCTTACAGAATCCTGAGTGAAGAGAGCCCTTCCAGCTTTTCTCAGAATACCCCTGCTCTCTAGCACTCAGCGGTTTGTGTGTGGGGTTGGACCTAAGAGATGGATGCCATACGGGATTCCGAGCTGCCATGACCCTCGGACACCTGAAGCTTCGCTATTGGGTCGAAGCTCATTTGCGTGATTCTCTTTCCCTCCAGGATGAGCTCTTCTTTCAGAGGGCTACTCCTTGATTTAATTGGAGATCTTGTGGGTCCATCCCAGCAGACGTCCAAAGATAAGGGCACATGAGTATAAACAGAGTGTCCAGAAAAAATCAGATTTAAATTCTTTTGTGGGATGGAAAATCATTTAAAATAAGTTCTCCTTCCCCATGTCTTGAATAAGAGCTGTCTATTCTCCTTTGGGTGGACTCCTTGGTCTGGGAAGAACCACTTGAATGGCATCTTTTTGTTACGTGGAGGTGTGAAGCACGTACTCACCCCTATTCTGGAAGAGAATATAATGGGACTTCTTGATTAGGAGGGCCTGTCTCTGGTTCTGTAGGTGGATGGAGTCCTCAAGCCCCTGCACGAAACCTAGGGCTCTATAGATCTTGGAGGTTATGGGGTCCACATTCTAAGAAAGTGCTTGCTACACAGAGGCTCATGGGATGGAAACACTTATTTTTTCTGCTTTTAAAATAATTTATTTCTTAGGTCTGTTTTAATTTCATGTCTCAGAACATACGTTATTTAACCCAGAGTTGCCGGACAGAGATGGTAAAAAGGGAGGAAACATTTAGGATACGAAACTGCCTCAATTCCATTAGAATTCGACCCTACCTTGTAAAGTCTTGCTCGGATAAGTTCCTATCATACTTCGTTAGTGCTTACAAAAAAACATTTACTTCTGAATTTCCGACATTGTAAATAAAAATTTTTATAATTAAGTATGCATTCAAGTTGACACACAAGATCTCAGTTCTTTCACTCTGTGATTCAAAGTTTTAAAAACACCTCCAAGGGACAGGTAGTAACCTTCACAGAGGTGAGATGGCAAGAAAAGACTAATGAGCTGCTCTGAAATTAAAGTCATCGAGAGGTAGTCGAGAGACGTTGGAAGAAAGAGATCCAAACTGGCTCCTTAGATGGCACCCCAGGGCATGGACTGTTGGCAGGGAGAACTGGTTCTGGAATGTTTGACTGGTACTAGGATCACCTCTAACCCACCTAGGAGTGCTATCAGGTGCTTTGGGGGAAGTGGCTGCCTCTGAACGATGGGATACAGCTGACAGTACTGTACATGTGACAGCCAGGTCAATTTTGAGTGTAAGCTTATCATTGGGGGAGGATGTGTTCTCCTTCCCCCTAGGAATTCTGTGTATTGGTGAAAAGTATCCACAGCAACGGTGGTGAGAAATTTCAGTGGAGTGCCTTGGTTTTGGCAGTGATGCTGCACTTCAGCAATGATAGAGTGGGATGGGGTACACTTCCCCCCAGTGACTCCAATCCACATGTGCCGACAGCTTCCATGAAAGGTGCCTACATTGTCCAGCTTAATAGCGAGGCAAGGGTAGCTTTCAATAGCTTTCCACTCAGTAACATAAAATAGTAAGCTGCTAGAGCAGCATTATTCACAATAGCCAAAAGGTGGAAACAGCCTAAATGTCCACTAACAGAGAAGTGGATAAACAAAATGTGTTATATACAGACAACAGAGTATTATTCAGCCCTAAAAAATGAATGAAATTCTGAAACATGCTACGACATGGATGAACCTTGAAGATATTATACTAAGTGAAATGATCCAGTCATGAAAGGATAAATATTGTATGATTCCATTTATATGAGGTACTCAGTCAAATTCACAGTGACATAAAGTAGAATGATGGTTACCAGGGGTTGGAGGAAGGGGCAAGAGGAAATTATTATTTAATGGATATAGAGGTTCTGTCTGAAGTGATGAAAATTCTGGAAATGGATAGTGGTCACGGTTTCACAACAACGGGAATGTATTAATACTTAATGCCACTGTATCACATACTTAAAAATGGCTAAAATGGTCAACTTAATGTTGACTATATTTTACAACAATAAAAATAAATTTTAAAGAGTAAGGTGTTAGAGGTTGGGTTGGTGAATGACTGCATTTTTTGGTTCCTCTGATCGCCAGGGAGCCAGAAATCTATGCAATTTGAGTATTTAAGCAAATCTGACCTTATTTTCACTTACTAAGCTAGTGATGTCAGGAGAACTCTGAATTACATTAAAAAAATCTCATACATAAAATTACAAGCAGAACTGGGGCATCTTTTGACTTGAGAGATTTTAAAAGCCTTTAAAGTATTTGTTTTAAATGGATCCGCATCCATTTACTCTGTTCAACTATCCTCGGACCCTGGTAAGTTCAAAATCTAAAGATAATACTAGAAAGTGATGGAGAAGCAGCTCTTCTGAAACTGTTTCGCCAATTCTACTGTGTGGAACTGTTTTTTTAGCACACTCAATCCACCTTCCACACCAGCCCCATTGCTCCATCCTCATACTGTACTGAGAATTCTAATCAGCTGGGAATTTTGCTAAAATGCAGCTTCTGCTTCAGCAGGACTGGGGAGGGCCTCAGACTCTGCATCTCTAACCAACTCCCAGATGGGAATTCCTGTCTGAGAACCCTCTGAGCAGTGAGGCCCTCAGTCATGCTCCTACTGGGTTTATGTGTTTTTTTTCTCCCACCAGAACGCAAGCGACCTGGAGGGCAGAAACTAGGACTCATAACTATGTATCTCTCCTAGCATCTAACATAATGCCTGTGCAAATATAGAAACCCAAGTATACTGGTAACAATGATTAAACTCAAATTACAAAAAGTAAACTGCAAATACAGAAGGAAAAGGGGAAGAAAATATTTATTAGAAAATAAAAGTGGAAAACCTGTGAATAGTCTATGATATCCCAAGTGAATCAACTTTGCTAAGTAAAAGAAATGATTTTACAATGTTTGAATGCACAGATGATCTTAAGGAAATAATACAACACCCAGGAAAATATTTAGGGAAAAGCAGAGATGATGATTTTCTTATGAGACTGACAAGTGACACCTCTTAAAGGAATTTCATCTTCCAAATTTCAAAGAGGCGTATTTCACTGCACACGTGAAAATGACTAAATTCATTTCTAAGGACTGTGTATGCGTAGGTATCATGTACTAATTTCACAATTTATTTAGCATACTGCTTTGTCCTTAAGCAACTACGAGCAAATTCCCCGGCATTGCTGTCCTTCTTTAGCATAAATCTATAAAGTCGGCCTCAAGAAATAAATCACATCTTCGAGTGTAAGAAAATAAGATAATACAGTAAAAAAACAGTCATGCGTAGAGCTAATCCTTGTTGATGTATGAAATAAATATTTTGCCAAATAGTAGCAAGGTTGCCAGTGAAAAATAATATGTTGAAATGGTTGTGAATTTTAAGTTTGTACAAATTCTGGTTTTTAAGTATAAAAGCACACGTCCCATCCTGTGGTCTTCCCGTGATGCTAATTCTTCTGAGGTCACCACTTTTTCTTTTATTATTCAGTGGGCAGAGCTATTTCTCAACATGCACTAGCCTACATTTGAATTGCTTCAAATTTCCCCGACACTGCCTTCTTCCATTTTCTGTAGTGCAGAAAATGAAGTATAATATTCATTTTTACTACAGAAGACGTCCTTCTGATAGACCTCTTTCCCTAGGCACCACTGACAAAGCGAAGCAAAGTCTAGGTCTTTATTTATCTCGTGGCTCCCATATGGAGGACGTTCAGTGTAAACCATCTACCCAAAGCCCATCAGATGAGCAGTCAGCCTCCTTCCTTGACAGGTTATTATTGGTCTATAAATTGGAGGCTATAAATCTGACAGCAGCATTCCAGCCTCTGAATTGAATGTATAATTTAATTTATAAACTCATGTTCTCCATTTCCAGAACTGTAATAAACCGAGTGTGTGCTGCTTTTCTAATGTGGATTTGCTTTTTGGTAAGTTTGAGAGTTGATGTGGCTTGCGTCTCTAACGCATATGAATTCTTAAACACTGGTTTCTTTAATCTACCAGTTCTTATCTCTTTCCTCTACTCTTTTTATTGAGAAAGGCTCTGAAGTTTCTTATTCCAAATTACATGAAACATTGATTAACCCCATAGATTTAGCTAAGTGCTTTTGTTATTACATATTTTTAAAAGACTCAGAGAGGCAGAGGGGCAGAAATTCTGTAATTAATCAGCATTGCCTGGCTCTGCTGCTACAGTGGCAGTGAATTGGTTCCCAGTAGGAGAGTTAATAGAAAAACATCTAATTTCAAAATGGCCTGGATGCATCAAAGGGATTAAGCTGTAATGCTTTTAATCCCTGTAACTCAAACAGAAAATTTTCCTGAGCAATGAATTGCATAATGTATTTGTGGGCCAGCAAATGATCAGAACGGAACATCAGTCAAACTCTACAGCCAACTCTGTAGCCCAGGATTTCACTGGGCACAGCTAGAGAGACAGCCTGGGGGATTTAGACACTTGTTTTTAAACTCGAGGGTTTGAGTGAAAGTAAAATGGGTACTGTTTTGGAAAGTTCCAGTCTCTGGAGCTCCCAAGCTGTCAGAGACCCTACTGATAAACCTTGAGTCAGGAATGGCAATTATGTGGCACATTGGCTGTACCTCCCCCAGTCCCAAGGCCCATGATGACAGACCATGCTTTTTCACCATCACACGTCCTGTCAAGAATGCCTCCGAGTTCCATTCTATTTGCCATCCCTCTTCCAGGTCTTTTCATTTCCATGATCAAATTTCTCACCGTTTCCAAACATCTGCTAGAAGATGTCAAGTAGCATACAACTCAAAAAATATATATCTTTCTATACACTACCAGATGTAAAATAGATAGCTAGTGGGAAGCAGCCGCATCCCACAGGGAGATCAGCTCGGTGCTTTGTGACTACCTAGAGGGGTGGGATAGGGAGGGTGGGAGGGAGGGAGATGCAGGAGGGAGGGGATATGGGGATATATGTATACGAATAGCTGATTCACTTTGTTATACAGCAGCAACTAACACACCATTGTAAAGCAATTATACTCCAATAAAGAGGTTAAAAATAAATAACCTGTGTTTATTTTATTTGGAGTCTTCTGGGTATTTTTTAATTAATTAATTAATTTATTTTTTGCGGTACGCGGGCCTCTCACTGTTGTGGCCTCTCCCGTTGCAGAGCACAGGCTCTGGACGCGCAGGCTCAGTGGCCATGGCTCACGGGCCCGGCCACTCAGCGGCATGTGGGATCTTCCCGGACCGGGGCACGAACCTGTGTCCCCTGCATCGGCAGGTGGACTCCCAACCACTGCACCACCAGGGAAGCCCCTGGGTATTATTTCTTTAATGAAGCTTTTTATTTTGAGAAAATTTTAGATTCACATGCAACTGTGAGAAATAATACTTAAATATCCATGTATTCGTTTCCCGGTTTCTCCCAAGGGTAACATCTTGCAGAACTAGAGTACAGCATCACAACCAGGGTGTTGACAGTGATACAGTCAAATACGGAATATGCCCATCACCGCAAGGATGTCTCCTGTCACTCTTGATAGCCACACCCACTTCTCACCTGTCCCCATCCTTCCTTTAACCCCTGGGAACTACAAATCTGTTCTCCATTTCTATAATTCTGTTGTTTCAAGAACACTATAAAAATGGAATTATGCAGTATGCAACTGTTTCTGACTGGCTTTTTCCACAGGGCGTAGTTCTCTGGAGAGTCACCCAAGCCGTTCTGTAGAGCAACAGTTTGTTTTATTGCTTCATGGTATGGATGTACCTCAGTTTGTTTAATCATTCACCTGTTGAAGGACTTCTGGGTTGTTTCGTGTTTGGAGCTTTCACAAACAAAGCTGCTATAAAAATATATGTATAGGTTTTTGCGTGAACATGCCTATTTTCCCTGGGGAAAAAAAGATGTACCCAGAGTACAATTGTTGGGCCACATGGTAGCTGCGTGTTTAATTTTTTAAAGAAAACTCCACAGTTTTGCAGAATGGTTGTAGGATTTTACATCCTCAGCAGCAATGAGAGAGATCCAGTTTCTCTGAATCCTCACCAGCATTTGATATTGTCACCATTTTTAATTTTAGCTATTCTCAGAGCTGTGAAGTGATATCTTATTGTGGTTTTAGTTTGTATTTCTCTAATGGCTGATGATGGTGACCATTTTTTCATGTACTTATTTGCTATCTCTATATTCTTCTTTTTTTTTTTTTTTTTTTTGTGGTACGCGGGTCTCTCACTGTTGTGGCCTCTCCCGCTGCGGAGCACAGGCTCCGGACGCGCAGGCTCAGCAGCCGTGGCTCACGGGCCCAGTTGCTCCACGGTATGTGGGATCCTCCCAGACCGGGGCACGAACCCGTGTCCCCTGCATCGGCAGGCGGACTCTCAACCACTGTGCCACCAGGGAAGCCCCATCTCTATATTCTTGATAAAATATCTCTTCACGTCCTTTGCCTACTTTCTAATAGGACTGTTTGAGTTTTTGTGGCTGTGTTTTGGGGCTTTGTTACCCCTGGAAAGACCCAACTCTCCATGATGTGTCCTCTGACACCACCCCAACGGGGAGGGAGCCCTTCATTCCTCTAGCTGAGGGCGGCAGTCCACACCTCCCACATGGTCTCCATGGACACTGTATGGGCCGAACGGCTTATTACCACCAGGTGGGGATGAAAACTCCATTCCATATTTAGCCTTCTCTGACAACATCCTGGTGAGGGTGTTGAGGTGCCCTGTTACAGCTTCATGAGGGTGGAAGTCTAGGCTCCCACTGAGCCTTTGCTGGCGTGCGTAGGTGATGCTACAGGTTTTCTCTGATGTTTGGCTTGGATAGAGCACGTGTATAAATGTGTTCCCTCCCACCCTCCTTCCTTCCTTCCTTCCTTCCTTCCTTCCTTCCTTCCTTTCTTTCCTCCCTTTTATGACCCTTTGGCTAGGGAGAGAGCAAACTTTTGGGGGGCTTTTTAATCTGAACCCATTGGTATTTCGTTGTTTTCGACTTTTCCAGCTTTCGGTTTGGGATATAGGAAGCAAAAAGAAAATCCAGAGAACTCACTGCTGTGTTGTTTCTTGGGTCCTGATTTCCATAGCCAATCTGCCATCTTCTCTCCGCCTTTCAGAGTCTTCTTCTGTTTGTTTTATATATAACGTCCATGGTTTTTAGTTGTACTTAGTAGGAGGAATGGAGAAAGACATGTCTACTCCATCTTCCCAGAAATGGATGTCCAGGTCTATCTTTTTATTCAGTAGGAAAGTTTAGAAAATATCCCAGTGTGTTTTATTGTAAGCAAATTATTTATTAGGCATAGACTGTGAGAATGTTGAAAATGCCTAGAGGCCACAGATAACATCTGGAAATAATCCAGATATCAAAATTGCATTAAGAAAGTTACTGCTATGTTAGAAAACAGAAACATCTAGCTCCCCCTTAAAACGGAAGATGTACCATCACCCCTTGTATGCTGGTCAGTCTGCAAACTTGTTCACTGGTTTTGAGATGAATCCTAGATACCTATTGGATTTTTTCAGTCTGGTTTTTGCTGAGACCCACTGTGTATTCAAACACTGCAAACACTTTCTCTGGCTCATAGTCAATGAAGGTTTTAATAAAACTATTTACACGAAGTTGTCCATGACTTCATATGTTACTCTTCAGTAATGTTTGCATTTTAGAAGAGGGATACCACAGAAATGGCAGTCCTCAGCAAAAGAGTGGACTGTATACAATATGCTTTCCAACATCAGTATGTTATATTTTCTGAGAAGGGAGAAAAGACTTACCAGAATTCTCCAAATTGCAAGAAATTGGTAATCCCGTTATCACTTTACATTGAGACAAGCCCTATAGCGAAGTACATTTTTCCCACAGATGTGACGGTTCGTAAATGTCCTTAGTTTCTGTATACATCCATGAGGACTTTCTATGTGAAAAGTATACGTGTAGGGGTGTGAGTACATTATATTCTGCTTGATCAAAACAATCTGGCTTATGGCACAAGAAGAGAGAGATTGGTCTTGTAGGGGATCATAGTGGCCAGGCTGTCCTGACTCTAAAGTGTTTCTTCTCCCTGTGGAAGCCCAGCACAGCCATTAAGAGTGTGGCTCTGAGTTCAGTGAGGCCTGGTCACTGCCTTTTACTGGGGGTATTGTTTCAATGACTTTCTAAACCCAAGTTTTCTGATCTCATAACTTAGATATAATAATATTATCTATCTTGCATAAGACAATTCATGTAAAGTGCATTGCATACGTAGTTCCACATGGTACAGGCTCAGTGAGGGTTAGGTATTAGGGTTAAAATCTTTGAATTAATAAGGTAGCCTCCCCTTAACAGGCACAGATGTGTCACCCTGAGGACTCGGCATCAGTGTTGTACTGTCTTCCTGAAAAATTCTCTGCAAGAATGAGAGGCTAGGAAACTTAGGTGATGTCACAGAAGGCTGTGGTCACATGAGGGCCAAGTCCACCTGCCTGTGTACCTGTTACCTCTTAAGTTCTCTATAGGTTGGACTAGAATACACACACCCTTGATACCTTTCAAAACTCTGGAACTTCCACAGATAATATGTCTTGCATCTCTTTTCTGATCACACCGTCATCGTTTTAAGCCATTTCAAAACAAGAGATGTGTACTGAGCATTAATCAAAACACATTGGGGGGCCAGTGGAAAAGATGCCTGGATGGCAAGAATTTTCCTTGAGCTGGTAATTTTGTAAGCATGAGCCAATTTTCCAAAATGCTAGTTGTGTCTGGAAATAAAGTAGGTTTATTGCTTTAGCCACACCCTACGGTCACAGGAAAAGATGTGCCTACCTTTTAATGCCTCCATTGCCAAATCCTTGATATCGGATAAACTTCATCATGGCCTCACAGCAAACTGAGTTAATCTGGGCTTCAAAGGCAGCAGTGTGGCTGTTTCATTCGAATCTAGAATTGTGATAAAACCAAAAAAGAATTGAGCATGTGCAGAGCTCTGTAAGGCCTACGAGTGAAGGCTGACTTACAGCGTTCCCTCTGGACCTTGGGTTAAAAGCGAGGAGTGAAGTGAGACCGATCTACGAGAAGCCCTCCAACCACACTTAGCCTGGCCTGAGTCTCTCAGAATTTATTAGGTGTCCAGGAATGCCACGGTTGCGCGCTTTGTAACTTTAGGTAGCTGAGCCCAGTGTAGCATATACTATTTAAAAGACACTGAAGAGGTGTTGAGTTGAATTTAATGTAGTTGAGTGAAATGGAAGAGAAACCAAGGCTTGAAAGCTCATTTTCTCTGGGGAATCAGCACTTTAGGGGGGATTATCCTTTGCCAAGAGGAAGGGAGCGGTACATAGTTGTCAGGATAACATGTTACGGTAAAAAAGAGAGGCAGACCAGGAATTTATTCTTGTCGTCACCCCAAGCCTGGACCACTTAGTTAGAGAATTAGCATGACTCCAGCAACATGATTCTTTTACGCTTTTGAGGGGAGCAGCAAGACACAGGAGGCAGAGCTGTGGAAGGTGGAAACCAGCCTTCACCCCCTATATGGGCAACACCGTGCTCATCGGTTTACACAGATTCTCATTTCATCTCCTCAACCCCTCTCAAGTCAAGCTTTGAAGTGCTGTGATACCCCATAGTACCCCAGCCCTAGAGAGTATCAACGTCTACTAGAATAATATGTTATTTTTCCAAAGAATGTGCATTTGAACGGTGACCAAAGAAGTGGAGTAAAGGTGTGAGGCCACAAACTCTTACTGAGTAATGTCTCACCTATCTATCTATTTATATATCTATCTATCATCTATTTATGTAGAGAGAAGGAGAGAGAGAGAGAGAAAGAGAGAGACAGAGAGAGAGAGAGAGAGAGAGAGAGAACTCAGGGTGCTGGAGTATCCTCACTCAGTGGGCCTTAATGCCATCTACCCACATTGGTGACCTTACCATCTTCCCCTGTGGGTACTGCCAGAAAATGGTATGTAGTGAAAAACAATTGTGATACATTGTACTGACTTGAAGTAGATGTTGGTTACATGTACAGTGCTTAACTTTATCTTCCTTTATCATTCTGCCCACTTTTTTCCTTTTCCTCTTCCCGTGCCCACAGTTATTTTTATGAGGCTGACGCTGGCAAAGCCTACCCTCCTTATGCTAGTCAAAGGTCAAAAAAATTAGGGCTTTGTTTTCCCTTTTGTCCTCATGCAGACGCTCTTATTGGCACGGCAGCCAGGCACTTTGGCGAGTGTAAACTGTATGAGCATCTAGTAGAGATTATATTTACGGCAGTATATATTATTTTCAACTTTTCACAAGGCCATCAGCCCTGACATGACTAAGTTGGTTATTTGTATGTTGATAATCCTGAGGGCTCAGAGGGAGATCTCGATTAAGGTTCCAGGCCTACAAGCTCACCCTCCTGGACCTGGGGAGCCCTTCCTCCGGAGGGCCTTGGCCCCTCAGTCTTCACCTGTGTGGCTGCTAACACATTGCAGAGGGAGGTTCTGAGGTCTGGCGCATCTTTTCCAACACCTCTTCTCCTAGAATTACCTAAGTCAAGTCCTGCCAGTCTGGGTGGGTTCCCCTTCTGTTGGTTTCCTTCCCACCACCCTTTCAGTATCCTCCAGAGGATGAGAACTCGTTTGCCAGACCATGTTTTATTCTTCTTGGTCTCCCCAGCACCTATCATAGGCCTGGCTCACGCTAGATGTTTAATAAAATGAATGCATGAATGAATGAATGAGAACAGGGATGCCATAAATTCCTTTTATGAACTGTAAGATAACCTTTTATTTTAGACATGGCCATTAGCTCCATAAGGCAACCCTTTCATCTTAGAATTATTATAACATTCCTAATTTGGAGGCATATTTGGCCGCCTTATAATCTGGACCATTTCCCACCTTGTTTTACTCTTTTGAAACAATGGAGACATGGAAGCCTCTCATATGCTAATGAAGTCACCTGACACAATTCACCTTTTTGCAGGCTAATCATTAACGTTTCCTCATAGAATGAGGTGTTCAGACCCTTTCTCAGCCCCAGTTCTTTTTCTAGAATTTCTCTGATTTAGCACCTTCTCTACTTAAAATGTGGCACTTAACCCTGAATACATTCCTTTGACCTAGCCTGATCAGTGACTTTGGCATTCTCATTTTCTGCATCTGTCTGCTGTCCTGCTGCCTACTGAGCTCAAGATACCCATAAAATGCAGCTGGAGGTCATCTCGGCCACATGCACTTTCTTCCTTCTGTGATCACGCTTCTGTCCTGAATCCCTTCTTAACTTTCCCACTATGATAAGCTAGTTAGGAGGAAACTTGAGCATGCCCTTTTCTTGTCACTCTTAAAAACAGGTCTAGGGCTTCCCTGGTGGCACAGTGGTTAAGAAACCACCTGCCAATGCAGGGGACACGGGTTTGAGGCCTGGTCCGGGAAGATCCCACATGCCGCGGAGCAACTAAGCCCGTGTGCCACAACTACTGAGCCCGTGTGCCACAACTACTGAGCCTGCGCGCCTAGAGCCCGTGCTCTGCAACAAGAGAAGCCACCGCAATGAGAAGCCCGTGCACTGCAACAAAGAGCAGCCCCCGCTCGCTGCAACTAGAGAAAGCCCACGCGCAGCAATGAAGACCCAATGCAGCCAAAAATAAATAAACAAAAAATAAATAAAACAACAACAACAACACAAAACAGGTCTAAGAGGTTTCACACATAGCCAGCTCCTCCTTGCACTCTCTCCTGGGTCTCTACCCTGCTGGTCTTCTCTGCCTAAACAACTATATATAAAATAGATAACTAATAATAACCTGCTGTATAGCACAAGGAACTCTACTCAATACTCTGTAATGGCCTACATGGGAAAAGAATCTTTAAAAAAAAAATAAGAGTGGATGTATGTATATGTGTAACTGATTCACTTTGCTGCACAAGTGAAACTAACACAACATTGTAAATCAACTATACTTCAATAAAAATTCAAAGAAAAATAAATGAAATACTTAAAGTTAAAAAAAAAAAAGCTTCCTAATGAAAAGGAATCCTCCAGCCCCAAATGCACACTTTTGCAAAATCACCATCCCTGGGAGAAATGAAAGTAAGAGATGGCAAAAGCATTCCTCATCTCTTTATCTCTTTTGACAAGATAGCCATCATCTTTGCTTCATCCCACCATATTTTACGCTGTCTTGACCCTGGAAGTGGGGCAGAAAAAGGAAAATGAGAGATTGCTTTACTCTTTCCAATATTTTTAGTATTTCCTCTTTATTTCTCCTTCCATTGAGCTATATGATGTTTTCTACACCTGAGGTGGGATATGGGAGAGAAGTGGAGGCTGACACCATACATAGTAGAATGGGGATCATCTCTGGCATTTATCCAGTCAATTAATGCCTATTAACATAGTCCAAGATTGCGTTGGTTTCTTCATCCTCCATGAGACAGTGCAGGTTCTTACTAAGCTTGTGCTCGTGAAATATCCCCCTTTCTATGCTTGTGCAATTACCATTTGAAGCACACATTCAGGATTCAAATTTATCTTTTTATTCATTATAGCTTGCTAGTAATTAAATCATTTAAAGTCTTGTATTTGACTCTGTCAATAATTTGGATCTAATTAGTAAACAAAGTTTAAATTTATTATTTGACACAAGTTGTTGAGAAATGTTTATGTAAAAAAAAATCCTCTAGCTCATTTTATTCTATTTGTTTATTCTTTGTTAGTAATGTCTAGTGTCATTGCTTTGTGATCACATTGTACACAGTATAACTACTTTATTGAAGTTATGTTGCCTTTGTGAGTACAATGTAATTTTCATAAGTTTTAAGTGGGTGCTTAAAAAAAAGAGGTACAGAGCTTCCTTGACTTACATGGGATTATGCCCTGATAAGTCCATCATAAATTGAAAATATCATAAGTTGAAAATGTATTTGATACACTTACAGTATAGAACATCATAGCTTAGCCCAGTCTACCTTAAACATGCTCAGAACAATTACATTAGCCTACAGTTGATCTGAATCATTTAACAGAAAGCTTATTTATAATGAAGTGTTAAATATATCCTTTAATTTATTGAACACTGTACCAACATGAAAAACAGAATGACTATATGGTTACAGAATGGTTGTGAGTTTATCAGTTGCTTACTCTCATGATCTCCTGGCTGGCTATACAGCATATCACCAGCCTGAGAAAAGATCAAAATTTAAATTACAGTTTCTACTGAATGCATATCGCTTTCACACCATCATAAAGTTGAAAAATTGTTAAATTGAACCACCATAAGTTGGGGACCATCTGGGCTTTATTTTGGCCACAGAGTTTGATATATGTCTACTTGCTAATTTTTATTAATAAGATCAACCAGATCATTTTTATCTTTTTTTTTTAATTGCTATTGTCACTCACCTACTTGAACTGTCAAAGACTGAGTGGTAAGTTCTGTTATTACAATAAAATTATGTTTCTGTTGATTTGAATTTCTAATAGTTTTTGATTTATATATTTTGATTCTTAACTATTCAACTCATAGAGTTTTGTTACTAGCATGTATTTCTAATAGATTGTTCCCTTATTGGTAGAAAATGTGCTTCTCTGTTCTCTTAATGGTTCTTCCTTTTTTTTTTTTGCCTTGAATTCTAATTTTTCTTACGACAATATTGCAAGCATTATTTGTTTGTTATCAGCCCTTAACTGATGCATTTTTTACTATCCTTTTACCTTAAACAGATAGCACTTTTGATGACTGCCTCCTATAAATTTGGATTTAGATTTTTTGACCCACTTTGAGATTATTTTTTAATAAGAAATTTAAACAATTTTACATTTTTTGTCATAACCAAAGAACATTTATTTCTGCCACATTTTTAGGTTATCTGTTTTATATGAGTCTTGTTCTCTCTTTTCTTTTGAGGATTTGTACATTTGATAATGAAAAATGTCTCAACACAGATGTTGAAAATCAAAACACCTTAAGCAAAAATAAAACACAAGTGATTAACTAAGAAAAATATTTACAATAGATGGTAGCTCCCAAAGATTTATACCCTTAGTCTTTCAAGAGCTCTTCCAAATCATCTGAAATTATGATAAAGACCAACTGAATTATGGGAAAAGTTTATGAATAGACAATTCTTTAAAAAGGAAAAACAAATGTTCAATAAATATACGGAAAGTGCTCAAATGCCCAAGTTTGAGAAAGTATAAATTAAAGTAATCATTTAGTAGCATTTTATATCCTAATACCCAGAGTTTGTGGATTTGAGTAAAATGGGTAGTTTAATAAGCAAAATTGAAACAGTGAGGGACAATATTGAGATAAATATCAAAAGCTACGAAAATGTGCACTTTGTTTACCTCAGCAAATTTACAAATGTGTCATAGAAAATAAAAATTATTTTATAAATAATAAACATGCACAAAGGCTGTCTACAATTATATTCATCACTGATATTTAAAATGATAAAATATTAAAAACAAGAGTAAAATTCCAGTTAAGAATTGGTTAAATAAAATATAATAAATTCATAAGATACAACATGAGGCAGCCACTAGAAACCATTTTAGAAAAATGTTTAATAGTCATAAAATATTTTGTGTGTACAGCAAGTTATAAAAATTTGTGTATAATGCATAACCAATTTGTGGTTGTACATATATATGCAAACGTGCATTTGGAGACCGAAAATATAAAGAGACTGGAAGGATCTAAAATCAATGATAATATTGGGGTTTGGGGTGATTTTCATTTCTTTATAATGTTTAAGATTTTTAAATTCTTAGAATGAACATATATTATTTGCAATCATTAAAAAATACATTTCTAAAAATGAAGCAAAGCACTAGATATTTACCATAAGACTGATATATAATAATCTTCAGTATGGTATTTGAACAGCCGTGAGTCCACCTAACTGTACAAGCCCTATTGTCTTCGTGCCCACAGGACAATTTTACAGACTGTAAAATTCCTCACAGTATCCAACTACATTTTGATCACCCAGAAGGTAATTGAGGGTATTTTATTATGAATTCCTCTTAGTGAGTCTCAGGCTGGTTGTCAGTATTCACGACTTTCTTTTAAAATAACAACAACCTCTTTTTAATATATAGGGGTCTCTATTATAATAAGAGCCATAATTCATTGAACCTCTACTATATGTTTTATATACATTACCTCATCTAATATTCACAAGTATCTTAAAAACTAGGTATCATCATGACAATCTTATTGCTGAGAAAACTGAGGTTCAGAACGATTAGGGTTGACCCAAGATTTCAGAGTTGGTGTTTTAGAGACAAGACAGGTCTTTCTCCTGTCTTTCAGGCTTCCATTCTTTCCACTATCCATTTAATCAGCCACACTATTGTTTTGAATTTTTATTTTTATGTTGTGACGTTTACATAGAATTGAAATATCTTGAGGGCATATGAAATGAACTTCTTATTAAATGGAATCTTTACTGAGATTTTGTTGTAGAAACCCCCCAGGTCCTCATTGGGGAGGGTGTCTTGGGGATACCTGGCTGGTGCAGATTCCCAGATAGTCTTGTGGTCACCATGGGCAAGAGCTTCTATGGCAAGGGGAGGGGTGCTCTTGGTGGGGTATCAGGTGGGGTCCTTGCCAAGGCGTTGGCAGTTGTGCCCCAAATTTTGTTTCTCCTCTACCCCAAAATTTCTCTCTCTGGTCGTATGAATAGAGGGCTGACCACTCTAGTCCTCATACTATGCTTCTTTGCATTAGACTAACTCTTTGGTCCTCTGGCTGCTGCTTGGATAACAACTTTGAGGAGCAGGGGATTCAGGCATAGTAAAAAAAAAAAAAAAGAAAAAGAAAAAGAAAAGAGAGGAAGAGAGCTACCACCAGGCCAGATCTGAATCCTATCTCTACCAGTTATTCCATCTCTAGTCTTGGCAAAACTGATAACTTCTCTAGCCCTGATTTTTTCTTAGATAAAATTGGAATAGTACTGGTCTCAAAGAATGTTATGAGGATTCAATGAAATAACATGTATGGCAAGTGTGTAGTATGAGAATTCACTCCACTTTCTGCCTGCTGTTCTTGTTAACCAGACCACGCTAGGCACTAGTGCACTGGCCTTGCCCACAGACATTGTGATTGTTCCAAATTCCATTTCACGGAGGTACTGCCCTCTCTAAGAACCTGTGCCAAAATGCCCATGTTTAAAGCAGCCAGTGGATATACTACAAGGAGCAGGTATTTAGTCTTCACACACACACACAATACTGATAGAGAGGACCTGAGAGGGTCAAGCAGTGAGTCAATCCTTAATAAGTTAAAAGCACATATTATTAGTTGTTTCTTAACCTAACAAACAAAAATTGTAGGAGGGAAATACCAGCCTACAATATTTTGATTAGTGTTGGGAGGGAGGTCCACTTCCTAATTCATATTTTTTTCTACAAATATTCACCGAGCACCCACTCTGGGTTAAGTACCCTAGAGAATAGGGAAATGAGACGCTCTGTGTCCTTCAGGAATTGACCGTTTGGTGGAGAGTGGGGTGAGGCAGGCGCTCAGGTGGTTGTTAACTCCAGACCGTCTGTGGTCTGTAGGGGAAGGCAAGGCTGGAGAGGCCACACATCTGCAAGGCATGAGGGTATCTCAGAGGAAAGTAGGGTGGAGGCGGTAAAGACCATGGCTGCCAACTTCACAGTTTTGACTCTGACCGGCTTTATTACTCACATATGCAAAGCTGAGCCTCACAATCTGGATGCAAACTCAACTGAGCTCTCCTGCTGCAGGCCAGGCCTGCTAACAGAGCCATCAGTGTCTCCAGGGAGGGCTCAGAAATACAGTGGGATCTTAAAACACAGAGACCTGTCATGGTGAGGCTGTCCAGTGCAGTTCAAGCGCACATACCTGAAGGCCCCTCTGATCACTCACTCACACACTCTGGGCGAATTACTTACGTCTTTGAGCTTTGGTTTCCTCCCATTTTGCATGGGAATAATAATCCATGTTTAAAGTTTGTTGTGAAGATTTAGTGAGATACTTTTCAAGAGTGTTCCTAATTCATATTAAGCCTTCCACGATTGTTCATTTCCTTCTTGCTTTTCAGCCACCATCACGTGGCTTGCCTGAACATGGATGAAAGTTCTGCAGGCTTCACTGTGGTGAATGGCAATTACTGTCTCCTTCATTCCTTACTGTTTATTATTTGAAACCACAAGGTTGTCTAGAGTAGACCAGGATGTTGCTATGAACCACATGTGGCTGTTAATAAGCCTGAATTAATAATTGGGTGTCATGATTTTTTAGAATTTCAAAATTTCAGCGGGAATATCTTTAATAAGCAAATGGAAGCCTACATTTTTTAAAACGGTTCTCCCTTGTGTTGAAAAGTATACCGCTTAGATACAATTTATTTTTTCTGAAATTTTTCAGAAAACAAATTTACATGTACTTTATTCCATCTACCAATGATAATAAAAAGTGTTTTAATAATGAAAATTATAATTTTTTAATCTTCAAGAAAATAAACAAAGGATTTTTAGGAATGAGAGCTGGGATTTTCCAGGTTATGCAAATCAGAGAACTCATTTTTTAAAAACAGAAAGTGGCATTTCCATATTTTCTCTGAGTGAATAGTTTAGATACCAAAAAAGAATAGTCAGTATATCTGTTTTCTAAAAAGAATTTTTTTTTAGTTATATTGTTCAGGGTATGTTATGCCTACTTGTAAAAAGGTCTAATGATTTAGGGGATGCTTTATCTGTGGATTAGAGTATTTCATTACTCTTCAAGTTTTTTCCTTTTCAAATTATAGTGCCTCAAAGGAGATAAAATTTGGTTTCAAGTTATTGTACTCAAGATTACTTTTAGCCTTGTAATTTTAGCTCTTGGGATTTAGGGATTCCTGAATATGCTAAGGTACAAAGTGTTCATTACATTTCTAGATTTAAAAGGTTTATCTAATGTTGAATAGGGGGGTATGATGTGATTGGGTGAAGTTATTGAAATCAAGCAGGACCGTGTGGGGGTTTCCCAGGACCAGACTCCCCCATGTTCTCTGCTTCTTGTTTGTAGAAAAACTTAAGCCTCCTAGGCCTTCCCCGAGTTCCAAAGAGTAAATTTAATCAGAGAAGTGAGAAAATGTAGAAACAAAGGAAAGAAGTCAAGCAAGAAAAAGCAGTAATAGTTTAGCCACAGAACAAAGTCCAGGACCTTTAGTTTTTCCTCAAGGGCTACAGATAATATCCTAAGCCGTATCCTTGAGTAGTTTTGCAGATACTAAAACCCCCACCAGGTGGAAGAAGTAAACGGAAAGCTGACCAACAGGATACAGACCCCAGACTTGTTGAAACCACAAGGTAGATGATTGGGATTCTGAAACATCACCTTGTTACTTCACCATTAACCAATCAGAGAATTGTGCACAAGTTGATCACACAACCCGTGACCCTCTCCCTCACACTGTCTTTAAAAACCCTTCCCTGGGGAGGGGGGGTGGGCGGAGTCAAGATGGCGTACTAGGAGGACGCAGAATTCACATCTCAAAACGAGGGCACCTACCAGGCACTGGTAGGGGGCCACAGACAGCTAAGGGGATGAGAGGAACCCCCAGTGACGGAGTAGGACGTGGGGCGTGGGGAGAGGAGAAGTGGAGGCAGGACGGGACTGGCACCCCTGAGGGGGGGCTGGGGGAGGGGAAGGGATCCCACGCCGGAAGGGGGATGTTGGGGAACCACTGGGAGGGCAGAGGATCAAAAGGGAGTGTTGGGCTTCCTTGGTGGCGCAGTGGTTGAGAGTCCGCCTGCCGATGCAGGGGACGCGGGTTCGTGCCCCGGTCCGGGAAGATCCCACATGCCGCGGAGCAGCTGGGCCCGTGAGCCATGGCCGCTGGGCCTGCGCGTCCGGAGCCTGTGCTCCGCAACGGGAGAGGCCACAACAGTGAGAGGCCCGCGTACCGCAAAAAAAAAAAAAAAAAAAGGGAGTGTGGCCAGGTTTCCCCTGCCCACTCGGACCCCCAGGAACCTGTTGAGATCCCGGGACTGCTCCTCCGCCCACCGAGGCCCCCTCCAGCCGCGCAGGTCCTGAGGAAGTGGGAGGGACGGAAAGGGGAGCAAAAGTAAAGGCCAGATCTCCGGGATGGGCACCCCTGAGGGGCAGCTGGGGGAAGGGAGGAGATCCTACACCCAGCGGGACCCACCCACGGTTAGGGGTCCAGCAGCGACAGGGGAGACAGTGGGGGAGGGGCACGAAGGAACGGAAGAGAACGTGGCCAGCACTTTCCCTGTCTACTTAGGCAGCAGGAAGCCTATTGGCCTCTGGGGCCAAATCCTCTGCCCTCGGAGCCTCTCTCCTGCTGCGCACAGCCCAAGCCCCACCTCTGCACTCCCACCCAGGGCCCCACCTCTACACTCGAGACCCCCTTCAATGGGCTGGGCTTAAACCCCACCCACACACCCTCACTCAGGGCCTTACCTCCAAACTCCAGAACTCCACACTCCAGGGGCCCTCCTATGGACATGTTGCCTCTCCCCTTCCACGCAGGTCCTAAGCAGAGGCTCCGCCCCACGCTTGAACGTCACCCCGCCTACACCCCGCCCCACACTCAAACATCGTCCACCCACACGACAAGGTCCCACCCCACCCTAAACTCTGACCCTGCCTAAGTTCCACCGCCCCACAAACTACCCACCACAGCCAAGACTTTTTTTTTCTTTTCTTTTCTTTTCTCCTCTTTTAGATTGGGGTGCTATTTAACCTGCTTGATTCATTGTTGTTGATTCTTTTATAAATTTATTTTTCCTAATAAACCTTTTATTTTTCTAATTTAATTTTATTCTTTATACTTCGTTAGTGATCTCCACTTTTGGGTTGATTCCCCCCACCTTTTTTTTTTCTTTTTTCTCTTGTGGTTTTAATTTACATTGTTGCAGTTGTTTCAATTATAGTTTTATTTTTCCTAATATGTTTTTTAGCTTTCAAATTTTATTTTGCTTTTTATTCTTTGATATTGTACTGCTCCTTTTCTTCTTTCTTTCTTCCTTTTTTTTTTTTTTTTAATGTGCCATGAAGCTTGCGGGATCTTGGTTCCCAGGCCCGAGTTTCTGTGGTGGGAGCTCTGAGTCCAAACCGCTGGACTAACAAAGAACCACAGACCCCAGGGAATATCAATTGGAGTGAGGCCTCCCAGGGGTCCTCATCTCAGCACCAAGACCCAGCTCTACCCAACTGCCTGTAAACTCCAGTGCTGAAAGTCTCAGGCCAAACCACCAGTAAGACAGCAATACAGCACCACCCATCAAAAAAAAAAATTAAATGACAAAAAAATTTGAAACAGCTGAAGAAGAAAGGTAAAAACCTACAAGACCAAATAAAGGAAGACAAAATAGGCAATCTACCTTAAAAAGAATTCAGAGTAATGATAGTAAAGATGATCCAAAATCTTGGAAACAGAATGGAGAAAATACAAGAAAAATTCAACAAGGATCTAGAAGAACTAAAGAGCAAACAAACAGTGATGAACAACACAATTACTGAAATTAAAAATACTCTAGAAGGAATCAATACCAGATAAGCTGATGCAGAAGAACGGATAAGTGAGCTGGAAGATAAAATGGGGGAAATAACTGCCAGGGAGCAGAATAAAGAAAAAAGAATGAAAAGAACTGAGGACAGTCTCAGAGACCTCTGGGACAACATTAAATGCACCAACATTTGAATTACAGGGGTCCCAAAAGAAGAAGAGAAAAAGGAAGGGTCTGAGAGAATATTTGAAGAGATCATAGTTGAAAACTTCCCTAACATGGGAAAGGAAATAGCCAATCAAGTCCAGGAAGCACAGAGAGCACCATACAGGATAAACCCAAAGAGAAACACACCAAGACACATATTAATCAAACTATCAAAAATTAAATACAAAGAAAACATATTAAAAGCAGCAAGGGAAAAGCAACAAATAACATAAAAGGGAATCCCCATAAGGTTAACAACTGATTTTTCAGCAGAAACTCTGCAAGCCAGAAGGGGGTGGCAGGACACATTTAAAGTGATGAAAGGGAACAAACTACAGCCAGGATTACTCTACCCAGTAAGGATCTAATTCAGATTTGATGGAGAAATTAAAATCTTTACAGATAAGCAAAAGTTAAGAGAATTCAGCACTACCAAACCAGCTTTACAACAAATCTTAAAGGAACTTCTCTAGGCAGGAAACACAAGAGAAGGAAAAGACCTACAAATACAAACCCAAAACAATTAAGAAAATGGTAACAGGAACATACATATCGATAATTACCTTAAATGTAAATGGACTAAATGCTCCAACCAAAAGATATACACTGGTTGAATGGATTCAAAAACAAGACTCATACATATGCTGTCTACAAGAGACCCACTTCAGACCTAGGGACACTTAGAGACTGAACGTGAGGGGAAGGAAAAAGATATTCCATGCAAATGCAAATCAAAAGAAAGCTGCAGTAGCAATTCTCATATCAGACAAAATAGACTTTACAATAAAGACTATTAAAAGAGACAAAGAAGGACACTACATAATGATTAAGGGATCAATCCAAGAAGAAGATATAACAATTGTAAATATTTAAGCACCCATCATAGGAGCACATCAATACATAAGGCAAATGCTAACCGCCATAAAAGGGGAAATCAACAGTAATACAATCACAGTAGGGAATTTAACACCCCTCTTTCACCAATGGACAGATCATCCAAAATGAAAATAAATAAGGAAACACAAGCTTTAAATGATATATTAAACAAGATGGACTTAATTGATATTTATAGGACATTCCATCCAAAAACAACAGAATACACTTTGTTCTCAAGTCCTCATGGAACATTTTCTAGGATAGACCATATCTTGGGTCACAAATCAAGCCTTGGTAAATTTAAGAAAATTGAAATCATATGAAGTATCTTTTCTGACCACAACGCTATGAGACTAGATATCAATTACAGGAAAATATCTATAAAAAATACAAACACACATGGAGGCTAAACAATAGACTACCAAATAACCAAGAGGCCACTGAAGGAATCAAAGAGGAAATCAAAAAATACCTAGAAGCAAATGACAATGAAAACAGGACAACCCAAAACCTATGGGATCTCCAAAATATATAAACAGCTCATGCAGCTTAATACTAAAAAAACAAATGATCGAATCAAAAAATGGGCAGAAGACCTAAATAGACATTTTTCCAAAGAAGACATACAGATGGCCAAGAAGCACATGAAGAGCTGCTCAACATCACTAATTATTAGAGAAATGCAAGTCAAAACTACAATGAGGAATCACCTCACACCAGAACGGGCATCATCAGAAAATGTACAAACAACAAATGCTGGAGAGAGTGTGGAGAAAAGAGAATCCTCTTGCACTGTTGGTGGGAATGTAAATTGATACAGCCACTATGGAGAACAGTATGGAGGTTCCTTAGAAAATTAAAAATAGAATTGCCATGTGACCCAGCAATCCCACTACTGGGCATATACCCAGAGAAAACCATAATTCAAAAAGACACATGCACCCCAATGTTCATTACAGCACTATTTACAATAGCCAGGTCATGGAAGCAACAAAAATGCCCATCGGCAGACAAATGCATAAAGAAGATGTGGTACACATATACAATGGAATATTACTCAGCCATGAAAAGGAATGAAATCGGGTCATTGGTAGAGACGTGGACGGATCTGGAGACTGTCACACAGAGTGAAGTAAGTCAGAAAGAGAAAAACAAATATTGTTTATTAACGCATATATGTGGAACCTAGAAAAATGGTATGGATCAGCTGGTTTGCAGGGCAGAAACAGAGACACAGACGTAGAGAACAAACATATGGATACCAAGGGGGGAAAGTAGCGGGGGGTGGGTTGGTGGTGGGATGAATTGGGAGATTGGGATTGACATATATACAGTAATATGTATAAAATAGATAACTAATAACCTGCTGTAAAAAAAAAATAAACTTAAAAGAAAAGGAAACCTATGGGACGCAGCAAAAGCAGTTCTAAGAGGGAAGTTTATAGCAATACAATCCTGCCTCAAGACACAAGAAAAATCTCAACTAAAAAACCTAACCTTACACCTAAGGCAATTAGAGAAAGAAGAACAAAAAACCCCCAAAGTTAGCAGAAGGAAAGAAATCATAAAGATCAGATCAGAAATAAATGAAAAAGAAATGAAGGAAACAATAGCAAAGATCCATAAAATTAAAAGCTTGTTCTTTGAGAAGATAAACAAAATTGATAAACCATTAGCCAGACTCATCAAGAAAAAAAGGGAGAAGACTCAAATCAATAGAATTAGAAATGAAAAAGCAGAAGGAAAAACTGAGACTACAGAAATACAAAGGGCCATGTGAGATACTACAAGCAACTATATGCCAATAAAATGGACAACCTCAAAGAAATGGACACATTCTTAGAAAAGCACAACCTTCTGAGAATGAACCAGCAAGAAATAGAAAATATAAACAGACTAATCACAAACACTGAAATTGAAATTGTGATTCAAAATCTTCCAACAAACAAAAGCCCAGGACCAGATTGCTTCACAGGCAAATTCTATCAAACATTTAGAGAAGAGCTAACACCTAGCCTTCTCAAACTCTTCGAAAATATAGCAGAGGGAGGAACACTCCCAAACTCATTCTATGAGGCCACCCTCACCCTGATACCAAAACCAGATAAAGATGTCACAAAAAAAGAAAACTACAGGCCAATATCACTGATTAATAAAGATGCAAAAATCTTCAACAAAATATTAGCAAACAGTATCCAAAGAACATTTAAAGGATCATACACCGTGATCAAGTGGGGTTTATCCCAGGAATGCAAGGATTCTTCAATATATGCAAATAAATCAATATGATACACCGTATTAACAAACTGAAAGAGAAAAACCATATGATCATCTCAATAGATGCAGAGAAAGCTTTTGACAAAATTTGACACCCATTTGTGATAAAAACCCTCCAGAAAGTAGGCATAGAGGGAACTTACCTCAACATAATAAAGGCCATATATGACAAACCCACAGCCAATATCGTCCTCAGTGGTGAAAAACTGAAACCATTTCCATAAGATCAGGAACAAGACAATGTTGCCCACTTTCACCACTATTATTCAACATAGCTTTGGAAGTTTTAGCCACAGCAATCAGAGAAGAAAAAGAAATAAAAGGAATACAAATTGGAAAAGAAGAATTAAAACTGTCACTGTTTGCAGATGACATGATACTATACATAGAGAATCCTAAAGATGCCACCAGAAAACTACTAGAGCTAATCAATGAATTTGGTAAAGTTGCAGGATACAAAATGAATGCACAGAAATCTCTTGCATTCCTATACGCTAATAATGAAAAGTCTGAAAGAGAAATTAAGGAAACACTCCCATTTACCACTGCAATAAAAAGAATAAAATACCTAGGAATATACCTACCTAAGGAGACAAAATACTTGTATGCAGAAAACTATAAGACACTGATGAAAGAAATTAAAGATGATACAAAAAGATGGAGAGATATACTATGTTCTTGGATTGGAAGAATCAACATTGTGAAAATGAGTGTACCACCCAAAGCAATCTACAGATTCAATGCAATCCCTATTAAACTACCAATGGCATTTTTTCACAGATCTAGAACAAAAAATTTCACAATTTGTATGGAAACACAAAGACCCCAAATAGCCTAAACAATCTTGAGAAAGAAAACAGAGCTGAAGAAATCAGGCTCCTGGACTTCAGACTATACTACAAAGCTACAGTAATCAAGACAGTATGGTACTGGCACAAAAACAGAAATATAGATCTATGGAACAGGATAGAAAGCCCAGAGATAATCCCACACACATAGTGTCACCTTATCTTTGACAAAGGAGACAAGTATATACAATGGAGAAAAGACAGCCTCTTCACTAAGTGGTGCTCGGAAAACTGTACAGCTACATGTAAAAGAATGAAGTTAGAACACTGCCTAACACCATACACAAAAATAAACTCAAAATGGATTAAAGACCTAAATGTAAGGCCAGACACTATAAAACTCTTAGAGGAAAACATAGACAGAATATGACATAAATCACAGCAAAGTCCTCCCTGGTGGCACAGTGGTTGGGAGTCCTCCTGCCAATGCAGGGGACTCAGGTTCGTGCCCCAGTCTGGGAAGATCCCACATGCCGCGGAGCAGCTGGGCTTGTGAGCCATGGCCGCTGAGCCTGCGCGTCTGGAGCCTGTGCTCCACAATGGGAGAGTCCACAACAGTGAGAGGCCTGCGTACCGCAAAAAAAATAATAAATAAATCACAGCAAGATCCTTTTTGACTCTCCTCCTAGAGAAATGGAAATAAAAACAAAAATAAACAAATAGGACCTAATGAATCTACAAAGCTTTTGCACAGCAAAGGAAACCATAAACAAGACAAAAAGACAACCCTCAGAATGGGAGAAAATATTTGCAAAGGAAGCAACTGACAAAGGACTAATCTCCAATATATACAAGCAGCTCATGCAGCTCAATATCAAAGAAACAAACAACCCAATCCAAAAATGGGCAGAAAACCTAAATAGACATTTCTCCAAAGAGGATATACAGATTGCCAACAAACACATGAAAAGATGCTCAACATCACTAATCTTTAGAGAAATGAAAATCAAAACTACAGTGAGATATTACCTCACTCTGGTCAGAATGGCCACCATCAAAAAATCTACAAACAATAAATGCTGCAGAGGGTGTGGAGAAAAGGGAACCCTCTTGCACTGTTGGTGTGAATGTAAACTGATACACCCACTATGGAGAACAGTATGGAGGTTCTTTAAAAAACTGAAAATAGAACTACCATCCAAGCCAGCAATCCCACTACTGAGCATATACCCTGAGAAAACCATAAATCAAAAAGAGTCATGTACCAAAATGTTCATTGCAGCTTTATTTACAGTAGCCAGGACATGGAAGCAACCTACGTGTCCATCGACAGATGAATGGATAAAGGAGATGTGGCACATTTATACAATGGAATATTACTCAGCCATAAAAAGAAATGAAATTGAGTTATTTGTAGTGAGGTGGATTGATGTAGAGTCTGTCATACAGAATGAAATAAGTCTGTAAGTCAGAAAGAGAAAAACAAATACTGTATGCTAACACATATATATGGAATCTAAAAAAAAAAAAAAGTTTGTGAAGAACCTAAAGGCAGGACAGGAATAAAGACACAGATGTAGAGAATGGACTTGAGGACATGGGGAGGGGGAAGGGTAAGCTGGGACGAAGTTAGAGAGTAGCATTGACATATATACACTACCAAATGTAAAATAGTTAGCTAGTGGGAAGCAGCTGCATGGCACAGGGAGATCAGCTCGGTGCTTTACAACCACTTAGAGGGATGGGATAAGGAGGGTGGGAGGCAGATGCAAGAGGGAGTGGATATGGGGATATATGTATGCATATAGCTGACTTACTTTGTTATACCGCAGAAACTAACACAACAGTGTAAAGCAATTATACTCCAATAAAGATGTTAAAAAAAAAACCTTCCCTGAAAGTGTTAGGGAGTTTGGGTCTTTTGAGCATGAGCGGCCTGTTCTCCTTGCTTGGCCCTGCAATAAACACTGTACTTCCCTTCACCAAAACCTGGTGTCAGTAGGTTGGCTTTGCTTGGGTTAGCAGACCCAAGTTTGGTTTGGTAATATTATCACAACATCATTCTGTTAGGCTTTATTTCCTTGGAAAATATTAGCTTCCCTTCCTGAGGGACGGGGTCTGATGGGCATTTCTGGGTTAACACAGGAACTGGGAAATGCACCACTGGACCACCAGTGTTAATATGAAGTAGTCAAAGTATATGTCACAAAATCAAATTGTGACATTAAGCTAAAATATTCTGTCATCCCACTGGTAAATGGAGTGACTTGGTTTCACCTGGTTGGACTATAAGACATTACATATCTTTGTATTTCCTAAGTCATTTCCTTCTATCTAGAGTAAAATTGTGGGGATGGTGCATATCTGCAAAGACCCTCTTGGATAAAAGTAGTTTGTGTTTCAGTTTTCAAAGAACAGCATAGTTGTAGAATTCTAGTTTTCCTAAATATGATTTGGAAGGTAGGATGCTGACTGTCCTAATGATGATATTTTATTCTAAATTTCCATTTGCCTTGGCAAAAATTGCCTTAAATTTAAAATAGCAGTCTGAGTTTATAGAATGTGATTTTAGTCTCTAAATTCAAAACATGTCATGGAATAAACAAGTTGCATAATGACTTGGAGGGCTTCGCTGGTCACAGTAGTACTTAGTAAGTAGTTGTTAACTGGCCTGTGCTGGTTACCAGTCAATGGAATTTGGAGGCTAGGTCAGGACATTCAGTCCTGGAAGAGTAAAATCAAAAAACATCTCCCCTGATTTATTAGACCAGAAATGTTGAACATTGCTTGCTTCCTTCTATTATTACATTTTGGACCTACCCTCTTTCAACAAGTCTGCTGAGCTGTAACCCAGCACCTCTCTGATAAAACACTCATGTTTCTCAGAGTTTCCTACAGACTTCATATTATAGTTACCCCACAGTGTTTTTTTTGTTTTGTTTCTTTTTAATGGCCTGAGATTCTTAGCTGCAAGGGAAAATGTTAGAAGACAACAATGTCAACAGGAGTTTCCAAAATCCTAATGAAAGTCTGGTCCTAAGTGAATAAATGAGTTTGGGACATCCAAGCTATTTCCTGGTTCTATTTCCGTTTCTATTCTCTTGCTTTTACTGAAATAGAACCACTGATTGAGCGGCTGGCTGGAAATATTCAGAGACTGGATACTCCATAAACAGTGTCTCAGTCTGTTCAGGCTGTTATAATGAAGTCCCATAGACTGGCTGGCTTATAAACAACAGAAATTTATTTATCTCAGTTCTAGAGTCTGAAGTCTGAGATCAGAGTGCCCCATTGACTAGTTTTGGCAAGGGCCCTATTCCAGGATGCAGACTGCTAACTTCTCATAGCCTCCTGTGGTACAAAGAGAGCCAGCTCGTTCTCTGACCTCTTCTTATAAGGACACCAATCCCATGCATGAGGGCTCCACTCTCATGACGCCATCACCTCCCCAAAGCTCCACTTCTAAAACCACCACGTTGGAGATTAAATTTCAACATATGAATTTTGGGGGGACACATTCAATCCAAAACAAGCAGCTTTCTGCTCCTTGTGCTTTAGAATGTTTGGGGAATGGCGATGGGATACAGTACCTTGACAATGTTCATGTGTAATTTTATCAGAAAAATCAAGAGAAATGTGTTTTAATTACTAAAAAAATATTAAACACTACATGTTTATATTTATTAAGTGCCTACTCTGTACAAGACAGACACTATGTTTGCCCTCATGGAACTTCTATTTTAGCAACATCTTCACTGTAAATAAAGGGACGGTTGCCTCTTCAACCATTCCTTCCGTGAAGCTTGGTAGTGGGTATCACTAGCAGGACTGAAACATCAGGCTGTATCAGGACATCAGTATCAAAATGGAGAAACACCGAGAAAATAAGAATAATATAGGACTTCCCTGGTGGTGCAGTGGTTAAGAATCTGCCTGCCAATGCAGGGGACACGGGTTCGAGCCCTGGTCTGGGAAGATCCCACATGCCGCGGAGTAACTAAGCCCGTGAACCACAACTCCTGAGCCCGCATGCCACAACTACTGCAGCCCGTGTGCCTAGAGCCTATGCTCTGCAACAATGAGAAGTCACTGCAATGAGAAGCCTGCACACTGCGACAAAGAGTAGCCCCCACTCGCCACAACAAGAGAGAGCCCGCACGCAGCAACAAAGACCTGATGCAGCCAATAAATAAATAAATAAATTTATATATATATAGATAGATAGATAGATAGATAGGAGGAGGTGGGAGTGGAGGGGAAAAAAGAATAAAAAGAAATGTGTGATTTAGTGAATAGAGGTAGGGGTAGGGAGGGAGGCACCAGGGATTGTGTTGGGAATCACTCAATGGTCCAACCACCCAGCCCTGAAGTACATGCTGCCCATTCTTGTAACACTTTATGCCGCTTGAAAGGTAAGATCCTGTTCTCATGTAAAAAGTCAGGGAGCTGATATTATCAGTTTGGGCCAGTCATCCAGATCAGATTCAGTCGAGTTGCTGAGAGAAAACAGCGGGATTTCTGACTGCCAGTCTAGACTATACTTTCCCCATTTTATGGCTCATTATAAAAATATTTGTGCTGATCTGTAAGCCGATAAGTGCCAACTGGAGTCAACCCACTTGAGAGGAAAATTATTTATGATTACAATTTGGCTGCAAGGCTTCGTGAGTATTTCTGCTACCCTGAATCAAGAGCTGAAATTAGCAAGACCCCCAAACTGCATTTTCTCACTTCTGTGGAAAAGACACTTAGTAGCTTCGTTGGATCACAATCGTTACTTGTCCTCAGCATACATCCAAATAGCTGTTGCTTAGCTTTTCCCTAATCATACAGTGTCTTTGAAGCCTCACTCATCCTCCCATTAAACTCACTTCTTGACAGATTTTCCCTTTTCTTTTAAAAGCCTCTCCTGGTCTGTTGGGTTAGGTATTGAACTATTTATTTTGTGTGTGGGTTGTTTCTGTGACTCCCCCTGGCTCAAAAACGTGATGACTCAGTCTACATTTTCAGCTCTGAGCATCATGGAAATCCTTACCCCAAAGCATATGCACCTGTTTCACTTCCAAAGCCCTCCGGAGTTTGCTTATCTGTGGCTGTTGAGCTCAGTAGCTCGGATACTGCTGATGAGGCCAAGGTTATGGTTTTGATGCGTAGGGGACAGTTAGCACCCGTCCCACAGATCAGCCTATACTCGGGACCCAGAGAGGTGCTCTGCACACGTATGGCCATGGTCCTGTAGGGCCAGAGCAGAGACTGAAGGCAAATCTGAATAAATCGGTCATCATAAAAACAACTCCTTTGTGAGCCTTCTTGAGGAGGTGTCTCAGCTCGGTAGCAATGCCTTTGCATATGACTTTGAGGGTATAAATATGTGGTAAATGCACCTGTGAGTTTTTAAAGTGAGAACTTGACAGGTGTGGGCTAGTCCCAGGAAGCAGACTAAGCAAAATTACGATGGCGCCAGTACATGGGGTGGAGTTTCCGTAAGAGTTAGGACACTCCTGCTCAATTTCCTGCCTCTTCAGCCATGGACAAAACCAGCTGCAGTTTTCTTCATAAACCATTGTATAAATGACTCTATGTGCTCAAGGGTGACCAGGTGCAAAGAAATTTGCAGAAAGGTTTTCTCTGGCCAATGAAAAACCAGTTGTTTAGCCAACATCATGGACTGAGTACATATCTTGTGGCCAGTTACCCCATCGAAAGAAAGGAACCAGGGGCTTCCCTGGTGGTACAGTGGCTGAGAGTCCACCTGCCGATGCAGGGGACGCGGGTTCGTGCCCCGGTCCGGGAGGATCCCACATGCCGCGGAGCGCCTGGGCCCGTGAGCCATGGCCGCTGAGCCTGCGCGTCCGGAGCCTGTGCTCCGCAACGGGAGAGGCCACAGCAGTGAGAGGCCCGCGTACCGCAAAAAAGGGTTCGGCGAAAGGACTTCAAAACATGTGAAAAAGATACAAAGAAGTCAACAATAGAAACATAAGAAAATATACTTACCTAAATGAACTTGAATACGAGTAACCAAGTTTATCAATGTTAAGTAAGTATCAAGCTTATCAATGGACAGGTTCTTGAATGAGATGATTCTTGAGCAGCGTTTTGAAGATGTGCCCAACACAGCAACATAGGAAGGATATTCCTGCAGAGATATTAGACATGAATGGGGTTTACTGGGTGGGTTGCACACGAGAGCACAGAGTGTGAGCTGTGGACACACATTTCACCAGTGCCATTGCCTGTCCCATCTTAACCAGACAAAAATCTCTCCTCTAACTTAACGGCCCTTTGTAGCTACTGGTGCCCATATCCCCTCATGAAGACTCTGCACAGATATCCTAGTTCTCTCTCTGCATGTGTAGTAGCGTTGTACTTCTCTGCCTTGTGTGGCCATGTTGATTTGCCTTGGCCCGTAAAATAAGAATGAAGTGTCAGGTATTGCTTCCAGGAGAAAGCACTTAGTTGCCATTATGGGACACAGCTGTTCTCTTTTTCTTGGGGCAACAATTATAAATGCCTGTGTTGAGAGAGCCTCCTGTGTTGAACAGAGGCCCCTGATGACCTGCATTGGACACATAGCACAATAAATAAATAAACCTCTGTTGTGTTAAGCCGCTGAGATTTGAGAATTGCTCGCTGCTGCAGCATAACCTAGTCCTTGCTAGATGATTCAGTTGTACTTACATTTTCGCTATGTCTGGCCTTTCTTTCACTCCTCAGCTCTCTACACTCTGATTTCTCTAACATTTGAATGAAACTGTTGTGGAAAGTTCACAGAGTTGCCATATACGATAGTTTGGGGCTTTATCTTATAGAACACCTTTGCTGTATTTAATACTGTGGACCACTTCTTTCTTAAAATTCTTTTTTCCTTTGGCTTCCATGATATAACTCTTTCAACTCAACTTTTAGATCATTGATTATGTGTTTTAGGAATACCTAAATGAATCTCATCTGCTCGCCCAGTTTTTAACTAATATGTATGTAACTAATATGCTGATAACAGATATGTACATCCTGCTCTAGTATGTACCCTACAGCATAGACTTGTACGTACAAAGGTCATTCAAAAACAACATGCCTATAGCTGAGTCTGTCTCTGCTCCCAGATCTGGTCATTCTTCAAAGTCACAAATTGGTTAACTGGGGATGCTCCTGGATTTCTCTCTCTCCTTTAAAGGTAGCTTCCCAATATCATTTGTGACCAGATATTATCAGCTCTGTTTCTAAATTTTATCTCCCCATATTTTCTTTCTATACCCTCTTCTCTATCATCAAGGCTATAATCCAACTCATTATTTATCTACTAGCTTCTTTAATAGCTTCTGGATTGGTCTTCCTACATCAATCCATTCTCCATGGACCTTTTGGAGACATCTTTCTAAAATACAAAAATTATCATGTTTATGTCCTCTTACTTGAAATGTTTGATGTCACCTCATTACATTGGAGTTGAAATCCAAATTCTTTGCAGGGCTCTTAGTGGGCCCTACCTAGCAGGCTGGCTTTATCACTTTATCACTTTATCACTGGCTTTATGCATATGTTTTCCCCTCCTGCCATGCTGTTTCTCTTTCAGTCCTCTGGACCATGTTTTTCCTACCTCTGTGCCCTTGTACATGCTGTCCCCTGGACGTGGACTTTATTCACCTGGATAATGTCTATTTTTTATTTTAAAAGCCACCTACTCATCGTCTCTCCTGGAAAGCCTCTCATACTTTCCAGCTTTGGGTTTTAGAGGTCTTGTCTCCATGTTCCATCACACTCATACACTGACTGGTGGAAGGCCGTGAGTGTACCAGTTTCTCCTCCAAAACTGTGTGTTGCTCAACACTATAAACCCACACTTCATCTCTCTATTCCCCACACCTCTTAAATGCCTGATGTCCATTAGGTATGCAATAAATGTTTGATGAATGAATAGCTGATGGATCTGGAAGGCCATGATTGTGAGCTTTGCTTTTAACTGAAGAATTTGGGGGAGATATTACAGACATTTAAGTAGGAGATAATACCCAAATGATACTTGCAGAGGGTTAGAGTAGAAGGGAGTAGGCATTTGAAATCTTTCAGAGATGCTGTGAAGTGTTGATGGTAAGAATGGGGAGGAAATGAGAAGTTGTAGGCCTATGACTTTCGATTCCCCAGAATTTCATTTTTTACAGTATCACTGTAGCTCATGCCTGCTATGGTTAATGTTGCTATAAAGTGTTGAAGGCAGAATTATTAACTACTTTGTAAATTCAACAGAAGGGAAACCAACTCCTTTGAAAAGGTAAACACTGAAGCCTTAAATTTTAATCTTCACAAAGTCTTCCACAGTTTTAACAATAATGTCTTAATTTTGACATCCATGAAATGATCTAAGATACTTAGCCTATATCTTATATGTCTTTCTATGGTTTTCTTTCTTACACTCTTTACTAGGAAGTCTAACTTATTCTCTTATTCTATCAACAACCCTTGGCTATTTTACTTTACTTCTGCCTTTTTTTCCCCCCTCACTGGAATGTCCATAGGTCCTGGAGATGGAGCAATGGTGATTGAGATGGTCAGCTCCTACTAGAACCACACAAGTGGTGACAAATAAGCCTTCCAACACTCCTTGGGCTCTAGAATCCTGTGTCCTCCCAATTCTTTCAGGGCTGGCAGCTTGCTCATCTTTAGCAAAAGCTAGGCATCATTTCAAATGTCATATTGCAGAGAAATCACTTTCCCTGTCACCAAGAAAGAAAAGAGAGAGACAGTGGAGAAGTGCCTTCTTATATCTGAAACACAGCACTGTCAGCCACTTGGAACCTGCCTCCCAGACTCTGTCTGGCCTTGGCTTGGAGAAGGCAGGGTTGCTGTGTTGCACAAGGAGGCGCAGAAACAAACATGGGCACAAAACCAAACACTTGACTGCAAGAAATGTTCTGCAAGTTATAAAACTGAAATACTACTTCCAGCTGTCACTTTATGCAAGGATTAAGTTGAGCTCAAGGGACTGCAGAAACTAAATAAAGAAAGTGAATTATTCATTACAGTACCTATTCAAGTTGCAGAAGATGCCTGGGTTGTTTTTTTTTTTTCTACTGATGGATTACTTGTGATCTCTTTGTCTACTTATCTCCTCACTCACTCACTCACTTGTCTTCATGTATATATAGGAAGTCATGTTGTTGCTGCTAAGATGGATGGCAAAGCTTCATATTCTTTTTTCCTGTATCCAAAAGCATCCTGCCCATTGGTCATTTGTCTTGTAGTACATCTTCCCTCTTGTGGTGGCTTGCTCTTAGCCTCATGGTCTGCACAAAGCATTGATGTTGAAATGAACATCATCATCCAGTGATCGGGGGATAAGTGCACTGAACACAGCCAAATGCCTCTTAAGGCTTTTTGATTGATAGGCTGAGCTTGGATGTGTTCTCATCATTGTTTTCCAGGCATTGATCTCCATGATGTATAGCTCTTTTTCCTATTGCCCTATCAAAGGTCTTCCTCATTGGCTCAACAGCCAAGAAGTGATAAGACAATATGTCCATGCTATTACATGACCATGACCCCTCAGCCTCTGGGTTTACTTTTGGCTTCCACTGGCTTAGTTTTGCCCCTGAGGCTAGCAGTGGCTCAGAAGTATGTAGCAGATACATAGAAGGTGCCATAGCCCCCTTTTGCCCTGTCCCAATCCTATATTTACCTTTCACCTTTTTTTTTAACATCTTTATTGGAGTATAATTGCTTTACAATGGTGTGTTAGTTTCTGCTTTATAACAAAGTGAATCAGCTATACATGTACATATATCCCCATAACTCTTCCTTCTTATGTCTCCCTCCCTCCCACCCCTCTAGGTGGTCACAAAGCACCGAGCTGATCTCCCTGTGCTATGCGGCTGCTTCCCACTAGCTATCTATTTTACATTTGGTAGTGTATGTATGTCCATGCCACTCTCTCACCTTGTCCCAGCTTCCCCTTCCCCTTCCCCGTGTCCTCAAGTCCATTCTCTAGTAGGTCTGCATCTTTATTCCCATCCTGCCCCTAGGTTCTTCATGACCATTTTTCTTTTTGATTCCATATATATGTGTTAGCATACAGTATTTGTTTTTCTCTTTCTGACTTACTTCACTCTGTATGACAGACTCTAGGTCCATCCACCTCACTACAAATAACTCAATTTCGTTTCTTTTTTAAGGCTGAGCAATATTCCATTGTATATATGTGCCACATCTTCTTTATCCATTTATCTGTCAATGGACACATAGGTTGCTTCCATGTCCTGGCTATTGTAAATAGCTGCAGTGAACATTGTGGTACATGACTCTTTTTGAATTATGGTTTTCTCAGGGTATATGCCCAGTAGAGGGATTGCTGGGTTGTATGGTAATTCTATTTTTAGTATTTTAAGAAACCTCCATACTGTTCTCCATAGTGGCTGTATCAGTTTACATTCCCACCAACAGTGCAAGAGAGTTCCCTTTTCTCCACACCTTCTGCAGCAGTTATTGTTTGTAGAATTTTTGATGATGGCCATTCTGACCGGTGTGAGATGATATCTCATTGTAGTTTTGATTTGCATTTCTCTAATGATTAATGATGTTGAGCATTCTTTCAGGTGTTTGTTGGCAATCTGTATGTCTTCTTTGGAGAAATGTCTATTTAGGTTTTCTGCCCATTTTTGGATTGGGTTGTTTGTTTTTTTGATATTGAGCTGCATGAGCTGATTGTAAATTTTGGAGATTAATCCTTTGTCAGTTGCTTCCTTTGCAAATATTTTCTCCCATTCTGAGGGTTGTCTTTTAGTCTTATTTATGGTTTCCTTTGCTGTGCAAAAGCTTTTAAGTTTCATTAGGTCCCACTTGTTTATTTTTGTTTTTATCTCCATTTCTCTAGGGGGTGGGTCAAAAAGGATGTTGCTGTGATTTATGTCATAGAGGGTTCTGCCTATGTTTCTCTCTAAGAGTTTTACAATGTCTGGCCTTACATTTAGGTCTTTAATCCATTTTGAGTTTATTTTTGTGTATGGTGTTAGGGAGTGTTCTAATTTCATTCTTTTATATGTAGCTGTCCAGTTTTCCCAGCACCACTTATTGAAGAGTCTGTCTTTTCTCCATTGTATATGCTAGCCTCTTTTATCAAAAAGAAGGTGATCATATGTGCGTGGGTTTATCTCTGGGCTTTCTATCCTGTTCCATTGATCTATATTTCTGTTTCTGTGCCAGTACCATACTGTCTTGATTACTGTAACTTGTAGTATAGTCTGAAGTCGGGAGCCTAATTCCTCCAGCTCCATTTATCTTTCTCAAGATTGCTTTGGCTATTCAGGATCTTTTGTGTTTCCATACAAATCATGAAATGTTTCGTTCATGGCATTTCGTTCAAAATGCCAGTGATAGTTTCGTAGGGGTTGAATTGAATCTGTAGATTGCTTTGGTATAGTCATTTTCACAATGTTGATCCTTCCAATCCAAGAACATGGTATATCTCTCCATCTGTTTGTATCATCTTTAATTTCTTTCATCAGAGTCTTATAGTTTTTTGCATACAGGTCTTTGTCTCCTTAGGTAGGTTTATTCTTAGGTATTTTATTCTTTTTGTTGCAATGATAAATGGGAGTGTTTCCTTAATTTCTCTTCAGATTTTTCATCATTAGTGTATAGGAATGGAGGAGATTTCTATGCATTAACTTTGTATCCTGCTACTTTACCAAATTCATTGATTAGCTCTAGTACTTTTCGGGTAGCATCCTTAGGGTTCTCTACGTATAGTATCATGTCATCTGCAAACAGTGACAGCTTTACTTCTTCTTTTTCGAATTGGATTTATTTTATTTCTTTTTCTTCTCTGATTGCTGTGGCTAAAACTTCCAAAACAATGTTGAATAACAGTGGTGAAAGTGGGCAACCTTGTCTTATTCCAGATCTTCATGGAAATGGTGTCACTTTTTCACGATTGAGGACGATGTTGGCTGTGCATTTGTCATATATGGCCTTTATTATGTTGAGGTAAATTCCCTCTATGTCTACTTTCTGGAGGGTTTTTATCATAAATGGGTGTTGAATTTTGTCAAAATATTCTTCTGCATCTATTGCGATGATCATATGGTTTTTCTCCTTCAATTTGTTAATATGGTGTATCACATTGATTGATTTGCGTATATTGAAGAATCCTTGCATTCCTGGGATAAACCCCACTTGATCATGGTGTATGATCCTTTCAAGTGCTCTTGGATTCTGTTTGCTAGTATTTTGTTGAGCATTTTGCATCTATGTTCATCAGTGATATTGGCCTGTAGTTTTCTTTCTTTGTGACATCTTTCTCTGGTTTTGGTATCAGGGTGATGGTGGCCTCGTAGAATGAGTTTGGGAGTGTTCCACCCTCTGCTATATTTTGGAAGAGTTTGAGAAGGATAGGTGTTAACTCGTCTCTAAATGTTTGATAGAATTTGCCAGTGAAGCCATCTGGTCCTGGGCTTTTGTTTGTTGGAAAAATTTTAATCAAAGTTTCAATTTCAGTGCTTGTGATTGGTCTGTTTATATTTTCTATTTCTTCCTGGTTCAGTCTCAGAAGGTTGTGCTTTTCTAAGAATGTGTCCATTTCTTTGAGGTTGTCCATTTTATTGGCATATAGTTGCTTGTAGTAATCTCTCATGATCCTTTGTATTTCTGCAGTGTCAGTTGTTACTTCTGCTTTTTCATTTATAATTCTATTGATTTGAGACTTCTACCTTTTTTCTTGATGAGTCTGGCTAATGGTTTATCAATTCTCTTTATCTTCTCAAAGAATCAGCTTTTAGTTTTATGGATCTTTCTATTGTTTCCTTTATTTCTTTTTCATTTATTTCTGATCTGACCTTTATTATTTCTTTCCTTCTGCTAACTTTGTATTTTTTTGTTCTTCTTTCTATAATTACTTTAGGTATGAGGTTAGGTTGTTTATTCGAGATGTTTCTTGTTTTGTTTTTTTTTGGTTTTTTTTGTGGTACGCGGGCCTCTCACTGTTGTGGCCTCTCCCATTGCGGAGCCCAGGCTCCGGACGTGCAGGCTCAGCGGTCATGGCTCACGGGCCCAGCCGCTCCACGGCATGTGGGATTTTCCCGGACCAGTGCACGAACCCATGTCCCCTGCATTGGCAGGTCGACTCTCAACCACTGCGCCACCAGGGAAGCCCTGTTTCTTGTTTTTTAATGTAGGATTGTATTGCTATAAATTTCCCTCTTACAACTACTTTTGCTGCATCCCATAGGTTTTGGGTCATCCTGCTTTCTTTTTCTTTTCTTTTCTTTTTCTTTTTTTTTGCGGTACACAGGCCTCTCACTGCTGTGGCCTCTCCCGTTGCGGAGCACAGGCTCCAGACATGCAGGCTCAGCGGCCACGGCTCACGGGCCTAGCCGCTCCGCGGCATGTAGGATCTTCCCAGACCAGGGCACGAACCCATGTCCTCTGCATTGGCAGGCAGACTCTCAACCACTGCGCCACCAGGGAAGCTCCGTCCTGTTTTCATTGTCATTTGTTTCTAAGTATTTTTTGATTTCCTCTTTGATTTCTTCAGTGACCTCTTGGTTGTTTAGTAGTCTATTGTTTAGCCTCCATGTGTTTGTATTTTTTACGGATTTTTCCCTGTAATTGATATCTAGTCTCATAGCAGTCGGAAAAGATACTTTATATGATTTCAATTTTCTTAAATTTACCAAGGCTTGATTTGTGACCCAAGATATGATCTATCCTGCAGAATGTTCCATGAGGACTTGAGAAGTGAGTGTATTCTGTTGTTCTTGGATGGAATGTCCTATAAATATCAATTAAGTGCATCTTGTTTAATGTGTCATTTAAACCTCCTGTTTCCTTATTTTCATTTCGGATGATCTGTCCATTGGTGAAAGTGGGGTGTTAAAGTCCCCTACTATGACTGTGTTACTGTTGATTTCCCCTTTTATGGCTGTTAGTATTTGCCTTATGTATTGAGGTGCTCCTATGCTGTGTGCATAGATATTTAAAATTGTTATATCTTCTTTTTGGATTGATCCCTTGATCATTATGTAGTGTCTGTCTTTGTCTCTTGTAACATTCTTTATTTTAATGTCTATTTTATCTGGTATGAGAATTGCTACTCCAGCTTTCTTTTGATTTGCATTTGCATGGAATATCTTTTCCCATACCCTCACTTTGTCTGTATGTGTCCCTAGGTCTGAAGTATGTCTCTTGGAGACAGCATGTATACGGATCTTGTTTCTGTATCCATTCAGGCAGTCTATGGGTTTTGGCTGGAGCATTTAATCCATTTACATTTAAGGTAATTATCAATACGTATGTTCCTATTACCATCTTCTTAATTGTCTGAGGTTTGTTATTGTAGGTCTTTTCCTTCTTTTGTGTTTCCTGCCTACAGAAGTTCCTTTAGCATTTGTTGTAAAGCTATTTTGGTGGTGCTGAATTCTCTTACTTTTGCTTGTCTGTAAAGGTTTTAATTTCTCAGTTGGATCTGAATGAGATCCTTGCTGGGTAAAGTAACCTTGGTTGTAGGTTTTTCCCTTTCATCACTTTAAATATGCCCTGCCACTCCCTTCTGGCTTGCAGAGTTTCTGCTGAAAGATCAGATATTAACCTTATGGGGATTCCCTTATATGTCATTTGTTGTTTTTCCCTTGAGCCTTTTAATACGTTTTGTTTCTATTTAATTTTGTATAGTTTGATTAATATGTGTCTTGGCGTGTTTCTCCTTGGATTATCCTGTATGGAACTCTCTGCACTTCTTGGACTTGATTAACTATTTCCTTTCCCATTTTAGGGAAGTTTTCAACTATAATCTATTCAAATATTTTCTCAGTCCCTTTCTTTCTCTCTTCTTCTTCTGGGACAGCTATAACTCTAATGTTGGTGCATTTAATGTTGTCCCAGAGGTCTCTGAGACTGTCCTCAATTCTTTTCATTCTTTTTTATTCTGCTCTGCAGTAATTTCCACTATTTTATCTTCCAGGTCACTTATCTGTTCTTCTGCCTCAGTTAATCTGCTATTGATTCCTTCTAGAGAATTTTTAACTTCATTTATTGTGTTGGTCATCATTGTTTGTTTGCTCTTTAGTTCTTCTAGGTCCTTGTCAAACGTTTCTTGTATTTTCTCCATTCTATTTCCAAGATTTTGGATCATCTTTACTATCATTACTCTGAAGTCTTTTTCAGGTAGACTGCCTATTTCCTCTTCATTTGTTTGGTCTGGTGGGTTTTTACCTTACTCCTTCATCTGCTGTGTGTTTCTCTGTCTTCTCATTTTGCTTATCTTACTGTGTTTGGGGTCTCCTTCTTGCAGGCTGCAGGTTCGTAGTTCTCATTGTTTTTGGTGTCTGCCCCCAGTGGCTAAAGTTCGTTCAGTGGGTTGTTTAGGCTTCCTGGTGGAGGGGACTAGTGCCTGTGTTCTGGTGGATGAGGCTGGATCTTGTGTTTCTGGTGTGCAGGTCCACATCTGGTGGTGTGTTTCAGGGTGTCTGTGAACTTAGTATTAATTTAGGCAGACTCTCTGCTAATGGGTGGGGTTGTGTTCCTCTCTTGCTAGTTGTTTGGCATAGGGTGTCCAGCACTGTGTTTTGCTGCTCATTGAGTGGAGCTGGGTCTTGGCGTTGAGATGGAGATCTCTGGGAGACTTTCACCATTAGATGTTACCTGGATCTGGGAGGTCTGTGGTGGACCAATGTCCTGAACGTGGCTCTCCCACCTCAGAGGCACAGGCCTGATGCCTGGCCAGAGTACAAGATCCTGTCATCCACATGGCTCAGGATATAAGGGAGAAAGAAAGAAAGAAAAATAAATAAATAAATAAATAAATAAAATAAAGTTATTAAAATAATTTTTAAACAAATTTTTAAATTAAAAAAAAAAGAAAGAAAGAAGAGAGCAACCAAACCAAAAAACAAATCTACCAATGATAACAAGTGCTAAAAACTATAGGAAAAAAAAGAAAAATTTAAAAAACAGACAGACAGAACCCTAAGACAAATGGTAAAAGAAAAGCTATACAGAGAAAAATCACACATAGACGCATACACATGCACACTCACAAAAGGAGAAAAAGGGGGGGAAAAAAAAGAAAATATCGTTGCTCCCAAAGTCCACCTCCTCAATTTGGGATGATTCGTTGTCTATTCATTTATTCCACAGATGCAGGTACGTCAAGTTGATTGTGGAGATTTAATCCGCTGCTCCTGAGGCTGCTGGGAGAGATTTCCCTTTCTCTTCTTTGTTTGCACAGCTCCCGGGGTTCAGCTTTGGATTTGGCCCCGCCTCTGTGTGTAGGTCGCCTGAGGGTGTCTGTTCTTCGCTCAGACAGGACGGCGTTAAAGAAGCCGGTGATTCGGGGGCTCTGGCTCACTCAGGCCGGGGGTAGGGAGGGGCACGGATGCAGGGCGAGCCTGCGGCGGCAGAGGCCCGCGTGACGTTGCACCAGCCTGAGACGCGCCGTGCTTTCTCCGGGGGGAAGTTGTCCGTGGATCACGGGACCCTGTCAGTGGCGGGCTGCACAGGCTCCCCAGAAGGCGGGTGTGGACAGTGACCTGTGCTCGCACACAGGCTTCTTGGTGGCGGCCGCAGCAGCCTTAGCGTCTCATGCCTGTTTGTGGGGTCCGCGCTTTTAGCTTCGGCTCGCGCCCGTCTCTGGAGCTCCTTTAAGCAGCGCTCTTAATCCCCTCCCCTCGCACACCAGGAAACAAAGAGGTAAGAAAAAGTCTCTTGCCTCTTCGGCAGGTCCAGACTTCTCCCCTGACTTCCTCCCGGCTAGCCGTGGCGCACTAACCCCCTTCAGGCTGTGTTCACGCCGCCAACCCCAGTCCTCTCCCTGCGCTCCGACCGAAGCCCGAGCCTCAGCTCCCAGCCCCGCCCGCCCCGGCGGGTGAGCAGACAAGCCTCTCGGGCTGGTGAGTGCCGGTCGGCACCGATCCTCTGTGCGGGAATCTCCCCGCTTTGCCCTCTGCACCCCTGTGGCTGTGCTCTCCTCCGCGGCCCCGACGCTTCCCCTTCTCCGCCACGCGCAGTCTCCGCCCGCGAAGGGGCTTCCTAGTGTGTGGAAACCTTTCCTCCTTCACAGCTCCCTCTCACTGGTGCGGGTCCCATCCCTATTCTTTTGTCTCTGTTTATTCTTTTTTCTTTTGCCCTACCCAGATACGTGTGTGGGGGGGTTTCTTGCCTTTTGGGAGGTCTGAGGTCTTCTGCCAGCGTTCAGTAGGTGTTCTGTAGGAGTTGTTCCACGTGTAGATGTATTTCTGGTGTATCTGTGGGGAGGAAGGTGATCTCCGCGTCTTACTCCTCCTCCATTTTGAAGGTCTCTTCACCTTTCATTTTTAACATGGTAGTTGCTGCCTAAAAGTCATAGAGATGTTTTACTGATTTTCAGGGGAGCTGGGTAGGGAGGATTTATTTTCAAATATTGTTGAGGTATAAGAACCAAGGACTTTCTTTTATCATCTAGCTATAATAAGACTCCGTTTGAAATCTAGTACTTCTCATACTGATTGCCTTTACTAGATTGATGATTTATGACAGCAGGAACTCCTGAAGCACAGGCTTAACTTGTTACTGCTCTCGGAGAAACACTTCCACGTGTGGACTCAGGAGCCCTGCACTAGGAGGAAAAGAGGCTAATCTGATCATAAACTATGGAGCCGTCCTAAAACTGTGTAAACACTGACAGAGGTATTTCTCAAAGTCTGCCAGATGCGAGGCAGAATTTTTGTGAAGTATGTGAGCATTCATTCAAATTCAAAACCTTCATTCAGCCTGAGGAATTTGTCCTGAGCAGATGTATGTCTCATCCTTTGCCAGCCAGCGCCCAGAGTAATATTCTGCAAAATTAAATATTTTGGCTAATGGTGTTGTTCCTTAGCTATTGAAAATATATTTTCTAATAAAGGAAAATGTCAAGTCATGTCGAGTAACATTTTATGCCACTGAGCCATTAAACTCTTGAGTTGTATAATAAAACTCCCAAACTCCTTCACCATAACTTGCATTATTCTGCATTAACCATCATACTGTACAAGTGCTGAGAGCTACCCTTTGTCTTTTACTTACAGATAAAATAGAGTATTTATTGTATCGGCTCTTAACATTTTGTTTCAAATTTTGCCTTGGCAGTATTCAGTTTATTTTTAACCATCTTTCAGGAAGAAACTATCAAACAGCATTGTGATGTGAGGGCAGTATAAGAAGGAGAAGCACAGTTATATTTTTATCACAGAAAAGTATTGTAAATAACTTCACACTCATGAGTCAGAGATGTTCTCAATGAAGAGCTTGCAGTTGTGGAAGTATGAAATGTCTGTAATGCCCACAAAGATATCCATTTTGAACAACAGTGAGAGAAAGTAGGCTAATGAAGGATTATAGAAAAAATTATAGCCAATAACACTTATTTTGCACTGACTACATGCCAGGCCCTGTGTTAGTACTCTTCTGACTTGAAAATATCTCATCTTCCTAACAATCCTCTGAGATAAGTGCCATTATTATTTCCAGTTTACAGTTGCGAGCTCTGAGGCACAGATAAATTTAAGTAATCAAGAGTTATGGAAAAAAAATGTGGGGTAGGGCTTCCCTGGTGGCGCGGTGGTTGGGAGTCTGCCTGACGATGCAGGGGACACGGGTTTGTGCCCCGGTCCGGGAAGATCCCACATGCCACGGAGAGGCTGGGCCCGTGAGCCATGGCCGCTGAGCCTGCGCATCCGGAGCCTGTGCCCCGCAACGGGAGAGGCCACAACAGTGAGAAGCCTATGTACCACAAAAAAAAAAAAAAAAAAAAAAAAATTGTGGGGTAAGAAGAACAGGTTTTGTTCTGAGATCACAGCATTCTTGTATCTTGAGATGCTCCATTGGCTTTATTAGAAAGCACGTGTGAAGAAATTTTTTAAATGATTGCTATCCATTTGGATATTCTTCCTTTTCAAGTTAATGAGGTTGGCTTGCAAAGTTTGCTGAAGTCCTCTAGGACAGGAATTTTCAAACTTTGTTCCTTGGTCCCCTGAGGGTCCTTGAGATCCTTTTATGGTGTCTGCCGGGTCAAAATTCTTTCCATAACAATACTAAGATTATTATTTGCAATTTTCACTGTGTTACATTTGCACTGATAGGGCAAACACAATGGTGAGTAAAACTGTTGGTCCCTTAGCACAAATCAAAGCAGTGGCTCCAAAAGGTACTAGTGGTCATTGTATTCATCACCACCAAATAGTCACAATAAATAAATAAAGTTTTAAAAAGTAGCTTCACTTAAATTGTCTTTGCTGAAGCAGCAGAAATTAGTAAACCTATTGGCTTGGCCCTTGAGTACACGTTTTTAATATTCTGTGGGAAGTACATGTAAATCAGGTCTGTTACATATCAAAGTACGGTGGTTATTTCCAGGGACAGTACTTGTGCAATTATTTAGGTTGTGGGCTGACCTAGCTACTTTTCCATGGAATACTATTTTTATATGAAAGAATGCTTGGTAGACAAATCATGGTTATTCAGACTTGGTTACACATTTTCTCAAAAATGAACAAGGAAAATCACCGACATTACTTGTCATCAATGATGAAATGCAAGTTTTAAAGCAAAACCCAGAATTTTGGAAAACATATCCACCACAGTGAACTGAAATCTTCCTAAGACTTTAAGACTTTTCTGTGAAACTGTGATCTCATTGATGCATCTGATTTTTAGATATTGTATAATAATGACTGTAAATGACCAATGCATGATTTTATGAAATCATACATGAGTAAAAGCCATTCAAAATACAAGATAGATCAATGGATTTTAGTGCAACAGAATATGAAAAGTTTATTGATAATGTTTCAGATTCTACACTGCAAGTAATCTTTAAGAAATTACTACTAGCTGAGTTTGAGTAGAATAGTAGGAGAATATCCATAATTCTTTGAAAAGGCTATTAGGATACTTTTCCCTTTTAAATCTACATATCTGTATGAGGCTGGATTTTCTTATACTTATGAAGTATCAGCTCAAATAACATTCCAGGAGAGTGAATATAGATGTAAATATGAGAATCCAGTTTTCTTCTGTGAACCCAGATGTTAAGAGATTTGCAAAAATGTGAAACGCCATTCTTCTTACTAAATTTTTTGTTTTGAAGCAGTTATTTTAATAAAAATGTTTAATTTCCGATTGATACGTTAAATATCAATAAATATAATGCACATAACAAAAGATCTTTAGGGTCTCCTTAAATTGCGAGGGTGTAGAGGAGTCCAGGACCAAACATCTGCAAACCTCTGCTCTTGGGGAAACAAAGCCCCACAAGACAGAGGAGTTTATCTGCCCCCAGAGACTGTTAGAGGGAAGACATCCGTGTGGGATGTCAGTGAAATGAAGGTAATAACATGGCACAACAGGGCGGATCAGGGCCAGCCAGCAAAATGGATGAGATTGTCTACGTTTTACTTTAGTTTAGTAAGGAAACTTTTCCTAAAGTGATTTTTAAAGCAATAGTACTAGCTTGTTCTCTCCCTAAAGACATTTTGTTTTTATAAAATTACAGCCTGGAAAACACACTATGTGTTTAGTCTGAGTAGGTAGCCTGAGTTGTTTGTTAAATACCAGATCTCAGATTTGTGGCTATTCCTCAAAAATAACTACATGACACCAGCAATTAAATTTATGTATCATTTTGATTATGTATACTTCAGTGAATCAAAGGAGGTAAATAATGGGCTGCAGCCTAGCACTTCCATCAGCATCTCACCGGCAAGCCCTTTAGATTCCCTGCATGATGAAGCTGGATACAACACATAATCTTCCCATTAAACAGTCTGGAGGGAACCATCACCCATGCCGGCTTCCACCCTGGCGTCCTCCCATTTCTGGAGTTGGGCGTTCCTGCGTTGCAAACATGCCCTTTGAACCGTGTGGGGCAGGCATGTTTAGTCTCAGCTATTTTCACATTTCTCCTTCCTTTTACTTAGGACACTGTTGGTCATTCAGAATGAGAGTTTCTTCTTGTTCTGCTTCTCAGAGCACCACAGTATTGGACCCATGTAATAGTGCACTGCACTGGGCAGACAGCCGACGGCCGCTCTAGGAGAGTCTGCTGATTAGGTGGGTTCTCTCTCTTGCACAGGTGCCCCTGCTCCAGCTGTTTAGACTTTTCTTCATGGGACGAATGTGTCTTTAATTCATTCTTGCTGAATAAACAGGGTGAGTAGCTTCTGTCTTCCCTCCGAAGACAATCTGCAGTGACAGGGAACTGTGCATTAGCTGGGAGAGTGACCTAAATCCTTCTGAGGTCCCTTGCCACGCGGAACACTTGGTGACTCCTAGGTTGACTCTGCCCATTCAATGCAAAGTAGCTGAGTGATGGTGGAGGGAAGCATCTAAAACAGCTGCGCGTGACCGTAACCCTCCTCAGACTCCTCCCCTGAAAGGCAGAAGTGGGGTAACTCAGCTTTTCTCAGTACAAAAGAGCTAACCAACGCCCCTCATGACATGCCACACAATCAGCTTCCACCCCACTGCTGCTGGTCACCCATGAAAACAAAAAAGTAAATTGCATTTTGAAGCAGACTTTACGGGAACAATCAGGTATTGAATATTTTGCAAAAACTCTGAGTAATTGGCTTGTACTAATGGAGGTAATCTAGTGGGGCTTGGAAACTGCAAATCAAACCAAGAAATAATGTAGGATTAAGAAAGGAGTTAAGAGTGCAAACTTGAAAAAAAGTGGTTTTTAATCTGTCTGTAGAGCCTTGTCATCAAACAGCAGTAAAAACCTCATTGATATATTGAAAAAAATATGTTTACTATCACTGGAAACTTCAACTAGGAATGGCTGACTGCCTGGTGCTCTGTGTTGAGAAGGATTCTGAGGCTGAGTCTGGATCAGAGGGAAAGAATACTATAGCTGAATAACAGCTGTAATCATAATACTAACTGTATTTTAATTCTCCCTCTATTTTGTGCTGGGTATTATTATCCCTGTTTTATTCATGAACTGAGTGCAGATAGGTTAAATATCTTGGGAGAAATACATGGTGGATCTGAGATTCAAATACTAAATCCCTCTGTAAGACTACTAGCTACTGTGATACTATGGAAAAACTACTACTTCTCCATTTTCTCATTTCTGAAAAGCTTTGGCCTGCACTGCCTACTAAACTCCCTTTCACCTCAGATGGACTTTAGTCTCTGAACAGTCCATTTAAGTACCTCGCACCCCAGCAGTCTTGCCCTCCTCTCAACCCCTGGAATATTTATCATAATTTGACCATTCAGTGCTGTGCTAGGAACTGCACTGCTGAGTATCCTCTTATGTTTCAGATCCTGATTCTCCAAATGCATGGGAAATGCTGTTGAAGAGGGATGACTCCCTGCATCGCCCCCTCCCCCCAGTAACTAGCATGGTACCTGGCACATGGTAAATGTTTAATAAATGTTGGTTGGTTGGTTTTGTGATATGACCCAGACCACCACACTGTGTCCTAGTTGAATAGGCTGAACCTAGTATTTGCCACAGACGGAGGGGCAAACAGCTGGTTGTTTCCGATTCAGTCCTACCCAGGGATCTAGATTCGTGATCTAGAATTGAAGGTGCTCTCTGCCTCACCTTCAATGCTCCATGCTCCCTGCCCTTCTGACTGTCATGAATGCCTGTTTATCTTCTTGCCTCCATCAACAGCATCTATTTATCTAGCAGTCTGACTTAAGACAGGCCGTGCATATACTCAATGAAGGCTTTCTTTCAGTATTAATTTTCTGTGGAGGGTAAAATGCTGTCTTGTTTTTCCAGTTCTCCTCCTAAGTGTGATGATTTAGATGTTCCTGCTGTTAACTGGCAGCTTTTCCATTTCCTTCTAGCATCCAGGGCCCCAGACTTCTCCACAGAAGCCACTAATGAGCTTCTTGCTTTTCAGGCCCCCGGTTCATTAATAACACAGAATTTCAGCAACGTCCGACGTTCCAGACCTTATCTTTTCCCTTTCCTTCCACGAGAAAACAAACAAGCAACACAAAGGAAAAGTTTTATTTGCTGCAGTTGCTGACTCAATCCTGTCTGCTTTAAGATCTTAAAACAGAATTTATGCAAAAAGCCCAGATTCTGCTTTGCAGTTAGGCTGAAGGCTTACATATTTGACCCCAACTTTCCAAATGAGTCTGCTTCCCTATTTTTTTTTTTAATTTTTGTCTCTCTCTCCCCACGTTCAGTCTTTTTTAGTGGTGCTTCATGCTTCTAAGTGTGCTTTTTCCTTCTTCCTAATTAATATTGACTGGGTTCCCGAGTATATGGGGAACAATTCTAGGGACTGTGTGATGGGATGTAGGAAAACGTTCCTGCCCCATCCCTTCTCCCGGGCTTCTGCTCTCTATTATGCCATTCACACTCCCCGCCCGCTGGGCCCTTACACAACTTTGTCTCATTCAGGCAGCGCCAGAGAACATCAATGCCCTTTTGTCCCACTTCCCTTAGAGCCTTGCAGGGGCCCAGAGCAGAACAGAGCTGTCAGCAGCATGAATGCCATTCCTGTCAAACCTGCTGTTCCTCGTGTCCTCTGATGAACCAGCAGCCTTTGCAGCTGTGTCTTCTCAGCATGTTTCTGCAGGTAAGGCCTGACGTCTCTCCTCAAGTCTTGTCTTGGTACTTTTTAGTGAGGCTGGGCTGAGCAGAGGGCCAGGCCTGTGCCCCTCGGTGGATAACTCAGCTCGTTGGTCAAGTCACCTTCAGGCTCTCACATATTCCACCTTAGCCATGACTATGGTGCCATTTTGCTGACTTCCTGATGTCTTTTTTTTTTTTGCTTTTATGTCAGGGCTCACAAATTCCTGTACCTCAAATATATAGAGACCTAGAGATAGTCATACTGACTGAAGTCAGACACAAAAAGACAAATATCATATGATACTGCTTATATGTGGAACCTAAAACAATGGTAAAAATGAACTTATCTACAAAACAGAGATAGAGTCACAGAGGTAGAAAACAAACTTATGGTTACCCGGGGGGGAAAGAGGGGGAGGGATAAATTGGGAGACTGGGATCGACATATACACACAACTATATACGAAATAGATACCTAATAAGGATCTACTGTATAACACAGGGAACTCTACTCAATACTCTGGAATGACCTATTTGGAAAAAGATCCTTAAAAAGAGTGGATATATGTATAACTGATTCACTTTGCTGTACAGCAGAAACTAGCACAACATTGTAAATCAACTATACTCCAATAAAAATTTTAAAAAATACAGAGAGATAATTGCTATATATATATATATATATATATATCTGCATCTTCCAAACATGCGTAAGTCCTCATATCCATGTTCACAAGCACATGTTGAGCCTGCACAGTGCTCTTGCCCAGACATGAAGGATGTTTTATTTTCTCTTTGAAAAATTCTAAATTTCATCTCTTGTGAAATTGTCTTGAGCTTCAGACTCAAGTCCAACGTGCGTGAGTCATACAGCTTAGAGAGATCTGTTCCCTGAACCTGTGAGGTAACACCAAGCTTTGCCCAGCCTTCCTGGACATCTCCCCATCTCGTCAACTGTAGGAGTTAGAAGTGATAGCTTTTCCTACCATTACATTAATTATGCAGGGTGGAGGCATCATTTACAAGCTTTCTTTTAAAGGACAGAAAACTAGAGATTACAATTCTTTTATGTTTGGAAGGCACTCAGCGCTGCTCCACTTGCAGTTTACAGATTTTTTTTTCCTTCTAAATATTCCATTCCTGAATTTTGGAAACTTGGAAGTTTGAGTTAACTCAGAATTCAGTAATCGGGATTAATCCTTATCTGAGATTTCAGAGAGGGAACTTTTTTTTTCTTATCATTGAAGGGTGTTCAAGAATTGTTCCTTGCCTTTATTTTTCTAAACAGTTATAGGAAGTTCATCCCATTGTGCTGAATACAATAGTCTTCAAGATTTCTCCGCACAAACATACAACATACAATACCTGGTAGGTATTGTCTAATAATACAACATACAGTACCTGGTAGGTCTACGGAGAGATGAACACCTTCCCCAAGGCCTCCCCGCTCCTTGAACTTTTGTGAACTCACTTGCTGGGCCCCTGGCGTCTCTAACCCCATCTCTAACTTGACTTCAGCTGCCTTCTCAACTCATTGTTTAGGATCTATTGAGCCCTTACTATGTGTCAGACCTGTCCTAGGGCCAAAAAGATAACTAGAAATGGCTCTGCTCCAGTTCAACTCAGGTTCTGGGGTAATGTGGGGAAGGAGGGTGTGGGGAGAGGTGACACATGTGCACAGTTAGTTACAATATAACGTGCTTAATTCTCTACGGGGAAAGAAAACAATTTAGTGGGACACCCCCATGAAAGTTCTAACTCCGCTTTGGGGTATCTGTTGGACAAAAAGCTTCATGAAGGACACATGAGTTGGTTTCGAAGAATGGGTAACAGCTCACCACAACCCGGAGAGGAGAGGGGCATTTCAGATGGGGAAGGTGACAATTCATTGGAAAGCTTATTGGCCGTGAGGGGGCCAGGCCGGTTTGAAGAAGCTAAGAAAACTGATATGGGATGAACAACAAGGTGCTACTGTACAGCACAGGGAAGTATATTCAATATCCTGGGATAAACCGTAATGGAAAAGAATAAAGAATGTATGTATATGTATAACTGAATCACTTTGCTGTCCACCAGAAATTAACACAACACTGTAAGTCACCTATACTTCAGTAAAATAAATGTTAAAAGAATAATAAAAATTAAAAAAAAGTTGATATGGTTGGAAGGTAAGCTATATGACTGCAGAGCCTAAAATATGACTAGCTTCCCACTGTCATGTAAATAATGATAGATTATTCTCCTTTACTGAATGTACAGGCATAGCCTGGCGATTGGTAAGAATGGATACACCTCTTGTCCTTGTCACTCTTTTGCTCAGTACCAACCATTTCAAAATAGTTAAGAAGGTCATTATTCTAGATGCAAAAGTAGAGAACGGACTTGAGGACACAGAGAAGGGGAAGGGTGGTGAGCTGGGACGAAGTGAGAGAGTGGCATGGACATATATACACTACCAAATGTAAAATAGGTAGCTAATGGGAAGCATTGCGCAGGGAGATCAGCTCGGTGCTTTGTGACCACCTAGAGGCGTGGGATAGGGAGGGTGGGAGGGAGATGCAAGAGGGGCGGGGGATATGGGGATGTATGTATACATATAGCTGATTCACTTTTTTATACCGCAGAAACTAACACAACATTGTAAAGCAATTATACTCCAATAAAGATGTTAAAAAAAAAAAAAAGAATGTCAGTTAACCAAGGTTCCCCTTCTCAAACGTGGACTCTGGCTAATCTCCTCCTTGAGGTTTTTATCCTGATGTAGATAACACTGGGCCTTTCTCTGACTTGTCTTCAGTGGCTGAGGAATCAGATTATCAGCATTTCCCCTATTTGTATCAGCTCCTTGCCTCACTGTCAGGAATTACTATCTGCTAGTTTCCAGATACAGTTGGTTGTGTGTCCGTTTTGAATACCAATTTAGAGATTCATAATTTATTTTACTTCCGAAAAGAAAAGGTACTTTTTAGCAAAAACTGACCGTTCATACATATTTCCCCGTTTCCTTGAAGATTACACTTTTACAAGTCACCTAACCAGTCGTTGAAGGAGTGACCATGAGAGGCCAGGGCCTGGGAGAGAAGCCTCACGTGGCCTTTAAGGCCACCTGGCTGCTCTACCTCCTAAGGCATAGGGTCTTAATAGGAAAGGGGGCACTGACAATCGCTCAGCAAAATCACATCCCTTCCCCTGGCAACATAGAGACTAAAGATTCAGTTTGCCCATTTTGTTTTGTATTTATCCCATGCCCGACATTTCAAAAAGTACATGAGTATTGCTAGGGTATATAATGTGTTAGCGGAATTACAATCAGAGAGAAGGGAGGTGAAAAACAAAGGGAGAGAAGATGGGAAAGAAGGACAATGAAAGAGGGGTGGAGGGCGAGGTGAGGTCAGAGTTCTCTTGGGGTCTAGACACAGGTGCCATGGGATTTCATATTAAATATCTGTGGCTGGGAGAAGACAGATGATCTAGAGGGAAAAAGCCAGGGAGGACTGGAGTAGGAATCCTTTCTGCTGAAAGCAGGGTGCAGCACTTGTGCAAATTTCCCTTGGGATTGTAGCCTTGTCTTTCATGAACTTCTCACTCCTGTTATTTCCAGTTCTGGACCATCTGATCAGAGAATACTGGAATTTCCAGCTCTCTAGGCACTAATTTCAGGGGCTAAAACAGCAACCCCTCTGCAGCTCCTACCACAGCCATCGCTGCCCTGCTGGGCTGTGAGACTATGCCAGCCCAGGCACTCTTGCCCAGGAAATGGAAGGTGGCATTTAAGTGGCACTTAAGATGTTCTTAACCAATCCTAAAGACTCTGAATGAGGCCAATTCTAAATTAAGCTTTCTTGGGTAAATGAATAAGGACTCAAGAAACCTCAGATTGGAAAAAAAAAAAAAAGATACGAGAAGTCGTACCTCCAAATATATTCCTGTTAACCCCCAGTTTTGACAGGTATTAATATGATTCAATGTTTCTATGACTTATTTTTGTGCTCTAGGTATTTTCAGTGTTAAGGTTTTAAAATATACCTCAATCAAATCCCAATATTTAAAATACACAAATGATGATATCACAGAAATGGAAGAGATCTTTTTTTTAAAACTTACAAGGAAACTGAGGCTCAGGAAACACAAGTGCCTGATCAGAGTCTCACAGCTGACAAAGGAGAATGAAAAACCAAACCTCCTGGTCTAGAATAAAATGTGCTTTTCTTTATAAAAATCATATTGAATCTGTTTTCTGGGATATATAACAGAAGGATCGAAAAATGAGTTTATTTTTGTATCATAGTATTTTTTAAGTGCTTCATAAAGTAATTTTGGAGTGGCTACTTGCAGTCTTTTATACTGTTCATTTAAAGGTGAATTGCTTGGTATTGCCCAGTGATCTTACCCAGGATCAGTGCTTTGAAAGAAAGCTCGTAGAAGTCTATGGCTTCAATGCTCTGTCTTGACCTCAGAGCAATTACCTTCCCTGAACAAAATGCACACGTAGGGATTCCAGTGCCTGCTGTTCTGGAAACGGTCAACGTTTACCTCAGGATTCATCCCCAGATTTCCACCATGTACTCTGAGCCTCGGCACTGGGTCACTGTGCTGAAGCTCTGCACTGAAGCCAACTGGCATTTAAACCACCAGACTGAAAGCTTGTGCACCATGGGCCATAGCCAGGCTTTCAAATGTGACTCAACTGTGGTTAGAAATCTGTCTGTGTGGGGTATTGGAAAGAATGCTTGTTTGGGTTGGGCACACTAAATTTAAGTCCCAGCTCAGCCTCCCATCAGGTGGTCCAGAATAAATCCTGTAAGCTCCCCGAGCATTTGCCGCTTATCTATATGGTACCTCTGTTTTGCTTACCTAGGGAGCTGTCCCAACCAGCAAATGAGGCAACATAAGAGTATCTGTAAACTGATGGGTTAAAAATATGTAGATTACTCTCCATGTTGATAATTCCTAATGTATAGATGGTATCCAAACAGTTAAGCCTTTGTTGGACTATATGTGGTCATGTGTCTCCTAATAGGTCTTGTATGCTAAAATACACAGCTAAGAATTAAAGCCAAAGTCTATTGACACACATGATGCTGCAGAGGAAGATATTCTGCTTTGTTTTCTGCCTTTCAGATGAAATATATACTCAGTATTGTGCATTGACATAACAAACCGGGGGAAATGTGCCAATTACCTGTGGGTTCTTGGGATGTATTCACATTCTGTACATTATTATTTCAAAAAGTCTTTTCCTGGGGTTTGCCTGATGGCGCAATGTTTAAGAATCTGCCTGCCAATGCAGGGGATACAGATTCGAACCCTGGTCCGGGAAGATCCCACATGCCGCAGAGCAACTAAGCCCATGCGCCACAACTGCTGAATCTGCGCTCTAGAGCCCACGTGCCAAAGAGCCCATGCTCCACAACAAGAGAAGCCACTGCAATGAGAAGCCAGCGCACTGCAACAAAGAGAAGCCCCCACTCGCCGCAACTAGAGAAAGCCCGCACGCAGCAACGAAGAACCAATGCAGCCAATAAATAAATAAATAAATAATTTTTTAAAAAAAAGTATTTTCTTTTTGGACCCATTCTCTGTACTAGATCTTCATTTGTAAGCAAGTTCCATAACATTACCTTTCAAAAGTAAAGCTAAAGAAATATTTCCTTCTTCTGGAGTTTTTTTTTTTTTTTTTCCAGTAAATTTGCTCCATTACCTGGTTACGTTCTGTCAAGTGTTATCAATAAATTCAGTCATTCATTCAGCTAATACTTATTATAACCTACTGTGTACCACCACTGCTCCGAGTCTCTTCTCTCCCCTAAATCAGCTTTTGACCTTTATTCCAGGTAAAAACTATTAGATAATCCATTTTTGAATGATGGATGCCAAACATGGGCAGTTCCAATGTAACTATTTATCTGTGAGGATTCATTACTTTCCACTCTGACTGTTGTACTACTGCTTAGCCCCAGAACATGGCTTAAAGTCTTAATCCTCCTAGGTCACTTGGCATTTCTGGATAAAGTTTCATAACTTTTGTTAACTTTGTCCATTGTGCATTCAGGTTACCTAACATTAGTTGGACCCTAACTGAGCACAACAAAATCCATGTTCATCTTTGTTGACACCATAATGGTCTCTCCACCATCACTATTTGAAATTTCAGTCTTACCAACACGCACTTGTTTTATTCTTAATCCAACCGTATATTTTCCCTCAGTCAGGGGCCTTAACTTCCACGACTTCTCATCCCCTGTCCAGTCTTGCTGTTCTGCAAACATTTGGCCACAGTGCATCTGAAGGAATATTTCTGAACCCCACATCCATTTGTGGCAATCTTCTCTCCTAATGGTTCCTCCTCATTATCGTGAACAATCTACTCTTTAGCAGTTCCCCAAGTACCTCATATTGTTTCACTATTGTGAGCCCCTGAACATTCTTGTCCCTCTGCTGAGAATGTCCCCTCTGCCTCATCACTTGAAACCTACTTGGCTTTCAAAATTTTGATTAAACTTTACTACCATCAATGCAGAAGCCCCATGGACTTCTCCCTTACTCCTGAGCCTGATGTGGCTGTCCCTTCTGTATATTCCTATCCAGTCCCATATGTTTCTCTATCATAGCATGTACCTACCAGTCCATACATGTTGATTTATTAGTCTGTATTCCCCCAAAACTGTAACTTCCTCGAGCACAAGAACCATATCTATTTACCTTTAGTCCCTGTGTGTATTACAGCCTGGTGCAGGGTATGAGCTCAGTAAATTTGTTAAAAAGATGGTTAATTAGGAAATAGGAAGTATTCCTTCAGAAAATACCCATTGCTCCATTTTGGAACTTCATAGTGTGAGGACTATATTTCCAAAGAACAATGGAAAGAATTATAGGACTGTGAGGAAAGAAAAGCAAAGACATTGGGATTATTTATTATTACTGGGGATATAGAGCGATGATCCTATAGCATCGATGATTATTATTAAATGCTTTTATCACACTGGTATCAAATCTAAACTGTAAACTACATGAGAGTGATACACATCTGTTTTGTCCACATTGATCTCTCCAGCACTTAGCACATGTTAGGCATTAAATAAATATTTGCTGAACTTTGTGAAATGAGCAAAGTAGCAGGCATTCAAGTTAGATGGACCATGTCCTGCTAACACTGACAGAAATTAAAATGTGTTTCTAGAAAAATGCTTTGTATTGATATTGGGGAAAGTCTTTCTGTATTATCTTTTAACCCTTTGTGTGTTGCCATCTTTCCTCTCGACCTCTGGGCTGTTGTTGTTTTTAAACTATATTTGTGGTGTTTTTGCTTTATAAAGGCTTTTTAATGTTTATTTTTACATAGTCAAACCTTTCATTCTTTTGAGTTACCGTTTCTATGTTTTCACATTATGCTTATGAAGGCTTTCCTCAGCCCAGAATTGGGAAAAGATTCCTCTATACTGTATTTTATGGCTTTATTTATCTATGTTAAGATCTTTAATCCATATGGAACTGATATTTGCATACAATGTATCTTGATTTAATGATTAGTGTACATACTCTGTTGTATATTACAATCTTTTTACCTTTATACTTTTCAAGTTTGCCCTGGTTTAATTCTAAAGGACGGGATAGCTATTCAAATTATCTTATTCATAAAATCATCCCAGGGTAGTGAGTCTTTCAACTGGCCTCCTGCATTCAGCATCTCTCCATTGGCCTCCTGTGATAGATTTCCTGTTGGTCTTCTCACAACCTTCTCTGCCCCACTTCCTTCTCTACCCAGCAGTCACTGGGATATTTTTTAAACACTAGAATGAAATCTCTATACCACAAGATATTTATATCTATTTTGTTTACTGCTGTATCTCCAATGCCTAGAACAGAGACTGACACAGAGTAGGCGCTTAATGAATACATACTGATGCAAACATAAATATCAATAGAATCATGCTGCTTCCCTGCTTAAAACTCAAGCGCTTCCCATTTCTATCATAAAATTCAAACTCCTCTCAGTACAGACACATTGAGTTCTTCTCTTCCTCAGGACCCCATGCTGTTCCTACTTCAAGAACCTTCTTTTCTACTAGACAGCTGCTTGAATGTGACTGCCTCAGGGGACGCTTTCCTGACTCCACTATTGAGAGTACAGATACCTTAAGTTTCTTTACTTGTTTCTAACTCACATAGCTTTGTGACTCATAATCTTTTATAACTCTATTTGCTTTATTTAAAAAAATTTTTTATTTTATTTATTTATTTTTTTGCGGTACGCGGGCCTCTCACTGTTGTGGCCTCTCCCGTTGCGGAGCACAGGCTCCGGACACGCAGGCCCGGTGGCCATGGCTCACGGGCCTAGCCACTCCGCGGCATGTGGGATCTTCCCGGACCGGGGCACGAACCTGTGTCCCCTGCATCGGCAGGCGGACTCTCAACCACTGCGCCACGAGGGAAGCCCTATTTGCTTTATTTTTATTTTCTTTCTCCTGGACCAGAATGTAAGCTCTATGAGAGTCTGCATGTTGTCTAGGTTTTTTTCTGATGTGACTCGAGTACCCAACATAATGCCTGGGGCTCGGTAGGCACCCAATAAATATCTGCTAAAAAAATTTTTTAAAGACATTTTTATGGCAACCATTATAATGCCAGTGTATTGAGGTTCCAGCTAATTAGCTTAACAATTTAAAGGAAGTAACTCATTGGTTAACAAGATATCATGATAAACAACGAGAACCTACTGTATAGTACAGGGAACTATATTCAATATCTTGTAATAACCCATAATGTAAAAGAATCTGAAAAAGGATAGATATATATGTATAACTGAATCACTTTGCTATATACCTGAAACCAACACAACATTGTAGGTCAAGTATACTTCAGTTTAACAAAAAATAATAAAAGAAAAAATAAAATAAATCCTCTCCACCTGAAAAAACTCTCTATAAAAATTTCTTCATCCATAAAAAAAAACTATCATGAGATCGTGACATTATTAATGTCTTCAATATTCAAAGTATTAATAGACAAATTTATACAAAGAGGCATAATTGGAAAAACAATAAAGAACATTTGTGTACTAACACATAATTATATCAAAGTTATAGAAAGTGAGTAGTAAAGACATATCACAAACAGGGTATTAGAGGCATCACATAATTAAAGATGGAATGTTAGAGGATATGTGTGATCTCTTTGGAAGGACAGAAGAAAGGAAAGGACAGTAAAAACCCACACTATCATAGAAACTGAAAAAAATAAAGAAAATGAATATCATTGGTAATGAGGTTATAAAAAGTTGATGTCACCATCCTCAAAATCCATAAGTATCACTTAAGTATACGTTGGTACTAAGAATAGCGTTAGGGATGTTGGGATACTAAAAGGTGCAGCTGAAGGTGTAAAGTGAAAACCTCTTGACAACTGAGAAAAAAGAAACAATTATGAAAAAACAAAACTGTTTAAACACTAAATTGAACATGATTTTAAAAGATAAAAAATAATATAAAAGAGGAGGGACTTCCCTGGTGGTCCCGTGGTTAAGAATCTGCTTTCCAATGCAGGGGATGTGTGTTCGATCCCTGGTCGGGGAGCTAAGATCCCACATGCTGCGGGACAACTAAGCCCATGTGCCACAACTACTGAGCCCGAGCACCACAACTAGAGAGCCTTGGCGCTGCAACTAGAGAGAAGCCCACGTGCCGCAAAGAAGAGCCTGCGTCCTGCAACAAAATATCCTGCATGCCGCAACTAAGACCCAATGCAGACAAATAAATAAATAAATATTAAAAAAATAATAGAGGAGAGTTGGAGAAATAAAAAAAGCAAAATAAGAGGATAGAAGAATATGAAAAATAATAGAAAATAAAAAATATGCAAAAGCAGGGAAGAAATCTGGTAAAAATCATGCAAAATTATAACTATCTTGGAAATTGAAAATAATAATGCGTTATAAAGAACACAATAGCCAAATCATATAAAGTCATGATGATCGACTGGTGGCAATGTTTCCTTTTCTGCTGGTATGTGTCAGCCTTCAATATCTTTAAAAGGCTGTTTTCTTGACCCAAATTGAAAATCATCATACCAGCCTAGAAAAATAAAAATAAATGTCTTCTTTTTCTAGAAAGGCCTTTATTTAAGATATTTTCTCTCTCCATCTGCTATCAGAAGGTAAAAGTATAAATCAGTATTTCAGTCAATCAACTAACACATTTTCATTGAGCATTTACTATGCTCAGTGTTTGGGATTGTAGGAGTAAGTTTGGGGCTCTGTCAGTTAAAATCTAATTGAGGAATTCAGAAATAATCACATGAATTAATTCATGAAAAAAGTCATATTATATCTACATTCAACTCATTTGACTATGCAGAATTTATTATATAAGATACAAAGATGAATAGGGCACCATTACCACCATTCACAAAACAAAGATGGCTCCCAGATTTGGAATTTAGGGTTTAAATTCCAGATTTACTTCTCCTTAGCTTAGAAGCTATAGATAAGCTATATATAAACTAAGATAGGAGGTAACGTCTACTCTACAGATTGTGGGAAAGACATTTAAGGCTCTCTAACTATTCATGTACTTCTTCACATTTCCAAGCTCCTTTGCAGTTATGCCTAGACACATGACTAATTCTGGCCAGTGGGCCAGAATAAAAGTGATGTGTGTCACTTCCAGTCCAGAGAATTTGTGCCATCATTAGTAGTCCTGTCAGAGTGACCCAGAAGCTGAGAATGACCACCCTGGAAATTTACCTGACCTAAGATGGATCAGAATAAATTTTGTGTTGTTAATTGTGCTGAGTTGTCCAGGTCTGTTTGTCACAGCTGCAGAGCCTGTGCTGACTAATGAACAGGATTATGAGCTTCATATGAGATGATGCATGTAAACTTCTTAGTGTAGGGCTCAGCAATAAATGAAAGTGATTATTATTTATAGGCCTTTCTAAATAAAATTAGTCATTAAAGGCTTTTTCCTGTTTTTTTTGTTTTTTGTTTTTGTAACAGAAATAAATCCATTTTAGAAAGGAAACTTTGTAATGTGTTGGCAGAATGTTTCCAAAGCTACTTCATGCCTTTAGTTCCTCAAACTCTTTTCCCTAATTGAGTACACGGATCTGTTGTGAAAGGAGCGGCTACTTACTGAACTTGTACTTTTTGTAAACACAGTATATGTTTTTGGTCAGAGGACTCTAAGGTTTTTATTTATGGATAATTCATTGCCCCAAACCAATAGTGAAAGCTAGTGATCTTTCAAACATGGAAACACCCTATAATTTTCTTCTGGCATTGCAACAACTTTGATGTTCATCTTTCTCTTTTCTGGCTGAACCTATATACACTTAAGTGCAGGATCACATTAAGAAAATGCTCAGACCACATGTAAACAACCCATGGCCAGACAATTCCTGAACCCTATGCCATGTCCAATTTTCAAAGGATGTAAGCTTCTGTGTTGTTTTCTCTACCATATATTTTTTCATAAAAGTCCTACTTACTACTTCCTCATGAACCAATGTATTTGGGCATAAAGTCTAGACATGCTGTGATTTTAAAGAAGTCTATTCCTTCCTGACTACCCCACCCTTTTTTCTTTTGGAGAGAGGTTTGGACATCTCTTGTGCCCTGGGACATAGCTCTGCGGGTATATCTAGGCAGCACATCCCAATTAAAAAGATTTGGGGAAAAGGTTTGAAAGGATATATTAAGGAATTAAATTTGCATAAGGAATAAATTTGAACCATCTGCAGATGCAAATCAGATGTGACCATAAGAAGGAAGGAAGAGAAGGTCAAAGGGGATTGAGATCAGTTCATTCAATTGGTCCATTTTATTTTTTCAGTAAATAAAGTAACCACAAAAAAGAAACTTTTTGTGAATGTATTTGATCAATCAGATGACTCCATAACATTCAGACACCAGTTGGTGGAAAAACAAACCTGGAATTTCTGTGCATTCAGTCAGTGGGTTTTATAAACTAAATCAGGAACCTGTTTCCCTCAGCTTTTCCTTCATCTCTTTTCCCTCCGTAGTTAAAAGATGACTCACCAGGGCTGATTATACAGCTGACAAAAACAACCATGAGAAGCAGGATGAGTGGTGAGAGATGGGGGTGAATAGCACTCATTTAAATATGGCAGAAATATCCCCATTTATAGCTCCTGTGCAGGAGAGTTCTCCCAAGTACGTTTCAGAGCTCACAGGTAGGAAGCCCAGGTCTTAGAGGCCACGTGGGACATTCTGTCAGAATGGGCAGGGCCACAGAGTCTAGAGTGGACAGACTCTGGTCCTTGCACATGGTGACCAGAAACTTGAATGAAGAAGACAGCTGCTGTGCTTACGGAAGGATGTAAGCCTGAGGCTGCAGTGAATGTTGGCATCAAGAAAAAGGCTGGACAAATGGTTGAAGCAAACAAGATGAAGATCAACAGGGATAAATATAAAAGATGCAGCTGGGGGTAGTGGGGGCATGGAGAAGTAGAGGGAGGGAAATAGAACTGAATAAAATAAAGTTCTGATTGTATTTAAGATTATTATTCAAAAGTATTCATACTCGCCACCTCTACATGAACTTTAAAAAAATGGGTTTGGAGAAACTCAAAATAAAAAAATAAAAATGCTTTATAAATTCTTTAAAATGAAATTAAACTTCAGTCATAGTCAAAAAATGCAAACTAAAGTAAGAAAAAGATACTATTTGTCACTTGTCATATGCGCAAAGATAAACAGAGTTTGGTCAGATGAACAAAGATAAACGGTTTGATAGAGGGTGGTCGGTTCTGGTGCGGGGCAAACAAGCACACTTAAATCCTTATTACTATTGAGGCGAGCACTTGATAGAGCAATTTGGAAATTGTTACCAAAATTTAACATAAATATGTTCTTTAACCCAGCAGTTTCTAGCTGTACTTTCACATGTGTTCAGAGACACATACCCACAAACTCAAGCTTTCCAGCCTTTTGTGTAATTGTACAAACAGTGGACACAAGTAATATCTTTCAATAAGAAGATAAATAGATTATCTGATGGAAAACCTATAGTGGATTAAAAATACTATATGCTGATATAGACTGATGGAATATGGAATGATCTCCTAAATATTTTGTTAAATGAAAAAAGCAATTTGTAATGCTATAAATATAGTATTCTCTAATACTTAAGGAAAGCGAAAGGAACCTCAGGATTCAGGGGCAAATAAGAGTGTATTGTTGGGAAAAGAATGGGTATTTCTAAGCAGCTAGGATGGAGTAATTAACATGGGTGTGAAAGAGCATGGTTGTTTAGGAAATAGCGAATAGTTCACCTAGGATATATGCCAAAGCACCTACTTGCTAATTTTATATTATCGTTTCCTCCTCTTGAATACTGTTACATATGTCAGTGCAACAGTATGCTATCCAAAAAAACAATTCCTGGTTACCTAGAGTAACACTAACTTTGTTAGGAATGATTCAAACAAACACACTGGCAGGGCCTGATCACACAGAGAGCACCCTGGCTTTCAGTCATATAAGCCACCTACTCCTCCCAGAGTAGAGATATGAGCCTTTTGGTTAGAGTGTGAAATCAATTTTAACCACCTCTCACAGCAACCAGGGAATCAATGTCAACCTTATAAGTAAACAGGTACCTACATTGTTCAAGTACCTACATCAGCAACTGGCAATGGGGGCAAATGTTTACTCACCGTATGGTAAATATGGAAATTTGAGTTTCCTTCTGTAGGGTTTAATTCTGGGGGCCTTATTTGCCAGTGTGTGCCTATTAACTTGTAGCTTTACACAGTTTTACTGTATTTATTCTAATTTGTAGATCCAAATTCTACAGATCTGCTTGGATAAGGTCTATTTTAGAACTGTGACCTCAACTTCGTAAGTCTTGTGGTGAAGCCAGGTATGGACCACAGTTAGTGCTGAACACCACACTATACACTAGAGTTTAAAGTTAGCAAAAGTTTTCCTTCATGTTCTCCCAGTCTTTTTATAAAGGATCCTATCTTAATGCTTTTTTAATCCTGGTGGTCAGAGTCATCTTCTCAGAGGTCTTTTGTTGAATCTAATGCCCTGAAAGTCACCACAGAAAGCAGACACGCTTTGGTGAAAGGTGTTCCTAAAAGGAACAAAAGATGTCCCAGTAGAAAGGACTTTTCCAGTGACTATTTCTCCAATTCATTCTTAACATGCATGTAGACATAAATAAAAGGAGTATGGTGATAAATCTCATTTCCATTTTTTTTTTTTTTTGCATAGGACTCTTGACTCTCGTTTTTTTCCTTCATGTAGCATCTCAAACCTTCCCCACTTATATCTGGCTGCTTAATGGTGCACGTGATTTTTATTCTGAAAAACTCTAGCTTAGACCAGGACTCTAAGGGTTTCTGGTAGCATTACTTGTGATTATTTTAATAAACTTTTTTTTTTTTTTTTTTTGCAATTGGCTTTGTGGCCTTGGTACGCTCTCTCTCCCTCAGTATAATTAGATGTGAAATAAAAATGTCAGCTTAGACTTTCCTCTAAGGTACCATTGGGCTTCAAAACGCTATAATCCTGTGATTCTTGTTTCCGTAAGTCAGCTGATGATGTTTTTGGTGACTTGGAAGCTGGTCTCTGCAGTCAGACTCCCCTGCCTGTTTGGCATCAGCTCCCTGTTCACCCTGTACTCCGTGGACCTCCTTCTCACACAGGAATCTCTTTGATCTCAAAGACAGCACTGTAAGATGCAGAGCAAAACAAATACCAGGCGATTTCCCTCCGTGGTGCTCATGACCATACGAGTGGTCCAAGAGCATAAGAAAGCTTAAAAACAACTGATAGTACTATCCTTGAAGCAACATTTGCAAGTGCCAAATTAATTTCTCTCAACACAAACAAATATGTTATTTCAAAGAGGAAACTTCGCACACATAAAAGGAGTAGAATGAATGACACTTCAAAACGGCTTTGATTATCCATTTTCATAAACACGACAACACCCTGGGTGGGGGGGGGGGAAACTCCTGCTTTTACCATCAACTAAATTCTCTAGAGCAGGGGTCCCCAATCCCCCGGGCCGTGGACTGGTACCAGTCCACAGCCTGTTAGGAACCGGGCCGCACAGCTGGTGGTGAGAGGCAGGCGAGCGAGCGAAGCTTCATCTGTCGCTCCCCAGCGCTCCCATCACTGCCTGAACCATGCCCACCCTGTCCGTGGAAAAATTGTCTTCCACGAAACCGGTCCCTGGTGCCAAAAAAGTTGGGGACCTCTGCTCTAGAGCTTGCAGAGGATGATTTTCATAGCAGTCCTTCCTTTATTAAGCAGCCATATTAAATGATTCCCCACATACGTGTAATTGACCAATGAACAGACCCACTTGAAAATACGCCTTTTTCTTAAAATTAAAGAGTAGATCATGCATGGATATACATAAATTAATTTGATAATGAATATGAAGAAGCAAGAAAGCTTTAATAATAAATGACCCTGCCACCTTACAAGTAAAAAGTAAGGACATCTAATACCGAAGCCTAGCAAAGCATTAGATATGCATTCAATTTAAAAGCTGGGGACGTTACACACTCTGCACTCCAAAAACACAATCTCACTTAACATGATGTTGTAAATCAGCTATACTTAAATAAATGAATGAATAAATAAATAAACCACAATCTCACCTAGGCTTGACATGGCCTCGGAATCTTCTAACGGAGCACAGCGATCAATTGGAGTCGGCCCAAGAGATTTTTACCAGCCAGGTTCCTTTTGCCTGACGCACAGCAAGCCAAAATGCTGAGATGCTGAGGTTTGCAGGGCTACCGGCCCTCTGCACGTTGCTCTGAGGGTGGAGTTTGTGGCCCTTTGATGTCAAAAGGTCACCGAACACTCGGTGCATGCCCAGTTCGGGGGTCAGTGGTCCTATCCAATCTTAACCAGCTCAGCTCAAACTGGACACAGCTGACTCCAAGTTCCTAGAAAACAACTCGGGCAAACACCTTCTTGTTTAGGCTACATGCCTCTTGGAGGACATGCAAGTCTTTTTTGTTTTGTTTTGTTTTGGCTGCGTTGGGTCTGCGTTGCTGCACGCGGGCTTTCTCTAGTTGTTGCAAGCAGGGGCTACTCTTTGTTGCGGTGCGTGGGTTTTTCACTGTGGTGGCTTCTCTTGTTGCGGAGCACGGGCTTCAGTAATTGTGGCACGCAGACTCAGTAGTTGTGGCTCATGGGCTCTAGAGTGCAGGCTCAGTAGTTGTGGCACATGGGCTTAGTTGCTCTGTGGCATGTGGAATCTTCCCAGACCAGGACTCGAACCCGTGTCCCCTGCAATGGCAGGAGGATTCTTAACCACTGCTCCACCAGGGAAGTCCCCATGCAATTTTAAGAACCACCTTCATTAGTCAAGGCAGGTGAAATGGATTTAACCCACGGTTTCAAGATGAAACATGTTTGCCATCTGTTAGAACTGTCCATGACACTCACAATATGTCCATAGACCAGCAGCATCAATATCACCTGGGCATTTGTCAGAAGTACAAATTCTCAGGGCTACCCCGAGACCTGCTGGATCAGAATTTCTAGGGGTGGGACCTAGGGATCCGCGTTTAACAAGACTTCCAGGTGATTCTGATACATACCAAAGTGTGAGCAGGCTACTTGAATGCTCTGCACGTCAACACGCCGGGTTTGCTCAGAGGGCAAAATGGTGAAATGAACAGAAACTAATGTTTATGGAGGACCTACTGTGTCCCAGGCACTGTTCAAAGTGCTTCTCTTATGCTTATGATCCTTTGATTTAGATAGTTCTTGATAAATAGATGCTAGATAATAGATAAATAGCTAGACAGACAGGGAAGGAAAGAGAAAGAGGAAGAAAGGAAGGAAGAGAGAGAGGGAGGGAGAAAAAGAGAGGGAGGGAAGGAAAGAAGGGAAAAGAAGAAAGGAAGGAAGGAAACAAGGAAGAAGGAAAGGAAAGAGGAGGAAAATGTAGGGGAGGGGAGGGGAGGGAAGGAAAGGAAAGAAAACTAGATTTCAGGGTTGTTATGTAGCTTTCATGCAACTGGTGAGACATTGACTCAGAACTCAATCCCCAGTGTAATTTCAAAGTCCAGCTTTTTTTCTTCTTTGTTCATTCTGACACACTAAGCGGTACAAGTAAGCAACCAACATGTCTATGCCAACAAAATTTAATTAATTGTTTGGGCCAGAAAAAAAAAAAGTCACTGGAGAAATTAGATAGTTCACTGCTCTCTTCACAGAATATCATTAGTCACAGAATCATAATGAACCAAAAAGTCATCCAATTTCTAAAATCTTGGAATAACTTTATCTGCCATGAAATCCAGAGAGGCTGTGGATAGAAAAGCATTTGTCAATGCAGAACTTGGCCATTAGAGCCAGAAGAGAAAGTTTTGGTCAGAACATTGGGACTGAGAATAAAAATTCCCAGTCACTTTAAAAATTTTTAGTAGATTATGGGCTATGTTTTCTAAAATGAGTTTCCAAATAGAGTTTCAGGAAGAGGTCTGAACAAAATATTCTTGTAACTGTTGCTTTCCCCTGCACGTTTTCTTTTTGAATACTTCTTTTTTTGGCCAGAAAGAATTTTTCTTGTGCCTGACAAAATAAGGAAAATGCAAACTAGACCAAAAATAATGTACTCTCAAAAATTACTGTATGAATGTATTTATTTTGGCTGATAAAAACATTTCCATTAAATCCAAAGTCTTCATTTCAGCTGCTTTCATTGGAACCTGTGTGTGATCAGGTAGGAAGGAGACTAGTGTATTTGCACATTGAGGCAAAACATGAAGATCCCATGGAGCCGACAGCCCTGTCGTTGGTGGTCACGGCCCGAAAGTGCTCGTGTGACCTGAGGGGCCAGTGTCCAGCCAAATGGCGTATCTTTCCTGCGTAGGATGAAGGCCTCTGGTTTTCCCTTCCTGGGATCATTTGAGATCCCTGCAATGATTATAGCATCCGGAGGGCAAACTTGAACAAGTCAGGCATCACATCAAAAAGGACAAATTGTCTCTTTCCCACTTGACTGTCATGATATTCATGTGACCTTACTCCTAGGGGTCTCTTTATCTGAACCATGTGGCTGGGAAAAAGAATCATGAATTCTCTTCAGGACTAGTTCATCGGAAGCTATTGATGAATTTTTCTGTGTGGTTTATTTTACCGCATCCAATATTCTGAGAAGTTTTCTCTTCTTTTTTTCCCCTCCTGGTTGTGGTTGTTTTGCAGGTTCTTGTGTTTCTATAGGTTGTTTTAGAGCTCCCATTCTCTGCTGAACGTTGATCAAAGCATGAAGTGCAGACAAAATACATTATGCTCTTAGAGCCAGGTTTCCCAATTCTCAAATGTCAATGCTCATTGTTTCCATGAGGTTTTCTGTAGTGAGTGACAGAATTTCTCATTTTATAATATAGTCTTTTGTCAGTCACTGCACGGGTTGCTCTCCTGTAGCGCTCAACAAGTACTTTCCGGCACTTTGTGTGGGTGGCTGCATGGGCGCAATGTGCAGCCGCCAGGTGAAAACAGGAGCAGAGCGTTCAACTCACACGTGTTTCGAATTCTCCATTCAACTGAAGCTTGCAGATAAGGTACTTGGTATCTCATTGTCCAGAAGACACACCCATCATTCTCTTGATACAGAGGTGTGCTTAGTATTTGTGAATAATCACGAACATCATAGGTGGCAACTCCAGCAATTCAGATGGAGGGGCAATTTCCTAGACAAATAGCGCGCCAAGGCGGCTGTCTCCCCACTGCGAGAGGACTGGGATTTGTGCCAACCCCAAATGTAGCCCCACCTCTGTCCTCAAGACAACGACTCATCGTATGGGTTTGCGCTATTTAGCAAGACATTTGATTCAATAAATTCAATAAATATTTACTGAGCCCTATATTCAGCATTCTTGATAAACGTAATGCAGTGGGAATACCTGACCTCAGGGAGCTTCTAGTCCTGGAAATTGTAGCAGAGGCAAGGCACAGTTACAACCTAATCATAGTTTCCAGGAGGACAAACTTTCTTTAGGATTCAAGATGAGAGATGATGAGCATAACAGCACCTAGGAATGAGCATTGCATGTTGTGATCTCACTCTGAGCCAGAGAGGATGCTAAACTCTTTATCTCTTTCTGTGTGTTGTTTACTCCAATCCTAAAAAGCAGCCCCCAAACCAAAACCAAACCAAAACAAACAAAACTCTACATATATTACTATTTTTATATTACAGTTGAGGAAAATGAAGCTCAGAGACATTGATCACATGAACACCCTGACCACTCACCGAAGCTGAAGCTTGGCTACGGTGTCTGCACCCTCTCCTTTTTTATTCTGGACATTTCCAGTCCCCAAACTGGCAATTATAATGTTGGTATTTTGATGAAGAGAGCTATTTGGGGAAAGATATTGGCTAGCTTGATCTTTTATAAAGGATATGAGTTATACATATGAATTTAATGCAAAATGGAAAGATGGGAATCAGTGAACTGACACAGTCATATCATAATAGCAACCACTTAAAAGGGCACATTTTATTAAGCCAATATCTAGATACTTACCATTTAAATATTCTATGTAAATTAACCTTTCTAATCCTATAGCAGCCCTATTATCCCCATTTTACAGTTGAGGAAACCTTAGAAATTAAAAAAAAAAAAACCTTTCTGAAAGGAGGCAACAACCAAGTAAAATTGGAAGCATGTGTAATAATTAGCCAGATAAAACGATTAGAATAAGATGTGTGTGTCAGGAGAGCTTAGAAAATGCTGCAGTAATAAATATCTCAAAATTCTTAAGGGCTTAAAGCAAACAACACAGGTTTATTTCTCCTTTACACTTCATGTCCATCTCAGGATACTGCCCTGATTCGGGGATTGAAGCTGACATATATACTCCACTCCCTGGAATGTAGCTAGTTGCCATGGCAGAAGGAAGGGAGATGGAAAATCGCACATCTGGTCCTAAAAGCTTCTGCTTAGATGTGACACACGTTGCTTTTACTCACCTTTCATTGGTCAAAGCAAGTCACACGATCATGGTTAACTTCAAGGAAGTAGGGAATGCTATCCTACTATGGAACAGGAGGAGAATATTTAGAAATGGTGGTGAATAGTACTAATAACTGCCATGGGGAGAGACCAGAAGAATATTAATAAAGTTCTACGTGAATGGGAAACTATAAACATTTTGGTAAACATTTTGGTAATGGAAGCAGGGGTATGAAGGTCTTTGTAGCCACTTTTATAAGCTTGGACTTTATTCTGTCCTAGGAGAGCTTTGGGGGCTGTAAGAAGAAGAATGATTGTCAGCTTTTGTTTCACACAGGTCATTATGGCTTTGGTGCAGTGGATAAATTTGAAGAAGTCAAGACTAGAAACAAGAAACTCAAGTAGAACAGAATTAAAATTATCAGAAACTAAACTATGTTGGAGATAGTAGATGCAGAGAAGACAAGATTGATAAAAGCTTAGGAGTCATAACTGAAGGAACTTGTTGATTAATTGAATATGGAAGACTAGAAAACTCTCAGGTTTAAGATTTGGTGAATGTTGATTTATTAAATGACAGGGAATATGAAAGGAACAGGATTGAGGGTAAAATGTTCTTTGCGTATTAGCCTGTGGATCTCACAAGATTGGAAATGTCTAACAGGAATTTGTAAATAGGAGTCTGAAACCTGGAGAAAAGGTCATGGATAGAGATTTAGTTTTGGAAATCACTAGGATACAGAAATAGTTAAAATCCTGAGAGTAGATGACAGTCCAAAGAGAAGCTCTGTCATGAAAAAAACAGTGAACCAAAGATGGAACTCAGAAACTCCAACATTTAGAAAAGAGACAAAGGAGGAGGAGTTCATGAAAGCGATAACGAAGGAATGGACAGGGGCCAAAATAGGGAGAAAGAGAGAATTCAACAAAGTCAGATGCATCAGTCGATCCTGAGAGATAGATTCTTAAAGTGCCCTTTGGAGTTGGGGATAATTGAGGCTATTGATACACTTTAAAAAAAATATTGAAGTATAATTTATATACAAAAAATTTCACATAGTTAATGCACACAATTTGTTGGGTTTGGCATATGCATACACCTGCAAAGACATCACTACTATTATGATAATAGACATATCTGTCACCTCCAAAAGTTTCTCAGTGTCCCTTTTAATTTTTTTGTGGTAAAAACACTTAGCATGAGATCTACTCTATTAACAAAATTTTAAGTGCACATTGTAGTACCACACTACAGGTGCTACGTTGTACAGCAGTTGGTATACTTTTCAGTTATGCAAGTTGCATAAGATCTATTGATACACTTTAATAGAACATATCCGTTGATTGATTTCGAAAGAGTAAATTTCAGTGGATTGAGGAGTGATTGGGTAGTGCCAGAAGGAAGACAGTGAACACAGACCACTCTGTCAAAAAATTTGACTGAAAAGAAAAGGAGTAATAAAGTAATACATAGATCAAGTCACAAAGTCAGGAGATTTCCTAAAGTTGAAGACTCTTGGGCAAATTTATGTTTATAAGCTACAGAGAAAGAGATGGCGATGTTGGGAGTATAGGAGATAGAGATGCAGAACAAATAAAGGATATCCTTATTTCCTAAATACTCAACAATTCTAGTTTTGATAAATAAACACTTTACTATGGAATTTGAAAGGGAGACTTTACTCTTTCAAGAAAAAAATCAATATATACAAAGCCATAAAATCCTTATGAAAGACAGAATGGTTCAGTGAAATGAGTTGGAGCTTCAGAGGCTGAAGGTTTTTCATCATGTCCAGATGATTGATTTACTGTATAATTTGGGCAAGTTATTTTAATTTCCATTGGCTAAGAAGCATGCAAATTTTAGTTAACTCAGGTTGAACTTATCTCTCTGTCTTGTTTTTCACATATGTAATATAAATGTAAGCCAACCCCTGAATAACCAGGAAAGGTAATTAGCTAGGATGTTTGCAATAAAAAATATTTTGCAAACAAAAAATACTGCACAAATGTTTCTTGAAAACATGTTATTTTACATATAATTTCAAACCACTTTATGGTATATCCTTTTTTTTGCGCCTAAAAGCTTAGTTTTGAAAAAAAAATGATAATGGTGGAATTTCAAAGAGTGGAAAAGCATGGGAGTTATTTATAAAGGAGTCAAGGAAACCATAATCAAGAATTCTCTTGAATTTATTTCAAACACCACAGGTTAGCAGATCCCAGCAGCCCCATGAAAACCCTGAAATAACACCTTTGTAGCCATCTGGTTCAGACTTGCTTTATGATATCTCCATCAGCAACTTGCCACTATGAAGCGGGGCAGCCCTCTTGTTCTTGCTTAGTTTGCAACCTGTATGCTTGTCATATAAGCTACACACTACAATGTAGAAGGAAATTATTTTTTGCTGTTCCTCCATACTTTAGTTCACTTTCTAATTTAATGGCTGTTGAGCATTTTTCATCCCTGCCTGGATGCCAGCCTGGCAAGCTTCCTCTCAAAGTTGTGGGGATACAGCCCTTCCTCTGCTTGCAATTCTAGCCTTCATTTGAAACAAGAATTTTAAAACTGTAGTTCTTATTCCTGTGAAATGTATTTTCAATTGACTGTTGGTGGTGACTTTGAGCACTGGGTTGAGACAAAGTTCCAACCCATTCCAACCCAATAGGGAAAAATATGGTGATGAAAAATTGATGTCTAGGAATTCCCTGGCAGTCCAGTGGTTAGGACTCCATGCTTTCACTGCCAAGGGCCCCGGTTCAATCCCTGGTCGGGGGATCTAAGATCCCACAAGCCGCCTGATGTGGCCAAAAAAAAAAAAAAAAAAAAAGATTTCTACAGTGGGTGTTGAAAAGGAAGGGGCAGAATGACATCAGGTATTTACCATTCCCACTGTCGGCCCACACTTTGGGATGTAGCATCTATCACTGGGAGCTCTATTCCTAATTAGGAATTCTAGCCCTAATTATCAAGTGCTTTTCTGTCTTGTTGCATGTTCAGGGAACTTTATCCCCACATTGCCCTACTTCTGAGTCAGTCAGTAACCCTCAGTAACTGGGCTGGACCTTAAACTATGACAAGCCCCTGTCATATAAAAAGCCTTGTGCTAACTATTACATGAGAAAAAAGGATTAAAAAGCGAAGGTTCTTGTCCATATGCATGAATTGTTTCAGTTTGCTTTCTTCTTTGGTTTACTTGTTTTCAATTCACTTCCTGTGGTGGGTTTTTATGTGGTTGTCTACCTGTAATACCATTATTGTAAGCTGGTTCTGCAGAGGGAGAAAAGAATTCATAAGAGCCACAATCTTTATCTTTACCAAATGGAAAACAATCCCTACATTCAAAACAGTATATTATGAAATAAAATACACTGGGACCTAATTAAACTTAAAAGCTTTTGCACAGCAAAGGAAACCGTTGACAAAACAAAAAGACAACTTACTGAATGGAAGAAATATTTTCAAATGATATGATCGATAAGGGATTAATATCCAACATATATAAACAGCTCATACGATTTGACATCAAAAAAACAAACAACCTGATTAGAAAACGGGCAGAAGAATTGAAAAGACATTTTTCCAAAGAGGAAGTGCAGATGGCCAACAGGCACATGAAAATATGCTCAGCATCACTAATCATCAGGGGATGTCTGCCAATTTTTTTTTTTCATTTTAAAGGTATGCTTTTTCCTAAATGATTAATATGTAATCTTTGGGATAACATTTTGGTACTGTGTGAATATTACACTCCCCAACACATTTTACCCAGTGGTTTTAGCATGCATTGACGATCCTTGTCTGAGCCACATTGGAGACTGCAAAATAGTGATTTCCTAATTTTATTATTCCTTCTTCATTTATTAGCTGGCATTCTTTTGTGAAGAAAAGACCTCCTTTTTTAGTATCTCTATGGACCCACAGATGGTTTTAAATCCAATTGGTTTTTTTTTTCAATTTTTAAAATTCCCAAATTGTCCCGTATTTGGCCCTTCATGCTTGTTGCTTTTCCTTTTGAACTGTACTTACCATTCTCTGCACACTTTCTTTGCTTTCTGACATAAGCTGTTCCAGGCTCACCTTGTACATTCTCTGTTTCTGATCTGGAATCAGCCATTTTTCCAGGGAACAGTCCTTCCTTTCAGTGATGAACAGTACTTTGAAACCAAGGTCTTGGCACTGGTACGTTCATTACCTCTGGGTAACATTGCTTCTGGGCCTCTTCAGTGGACAGAGCTAGGAATGTATATATTTTTAAAATCATGAGTTCATGCTGGTAACTCCACTTCAAATCCAGACCTCAGGGGTCCTGACCTTCCCCATTCCATATTTATATACTGCTTTTCCCACAATGAGAAACTTGAATCCTAATACCACCAATATTTACTCATTTGCTTTATCCTACAATAGACACACACACACAAATAAGAACCAACAACAAACCTGCAAGTAATGCTCATGATGTTTTTGTTTTCCTGTACCCTGAGAAAAATATCTCATGAAGGGTATATATTGGAGAAATATGTTGAAGAGTTATTTGAATAACCTTTTTATAAAATGTGTGTTCGTATTATCACAGTAGTATAAAATTGTGTTCAGTTTTTTCTGATTGAATTAAAGATTAGGGTGTTTTCATCCCCTTTGGTATAATTTTATTTTTTAATATGTGAATATTTACATGGCTCAAAAACTCTCCAAACTATAAAAAAGTTGTTCTCAGAAGAGGCTCATATACTATCTTTTTTATTTTTTTAACATCTTTATTGGCATATAATTGCTTTACAATGGTGTGTTAGTCTCTGCTTTATAACAAAGTGAATCAGCTATACATATACATATATCCCCATATTTCCTCCCTCTTGCATCTCCCTCCCACCCTCCCTATCCCACCCCTCTAGGTGGTCACAAAGTACCGAGCTGATCTCCCAGTGCTATGCGGCTGCTTCCCACTAGCTATCTGTTTTACGTTTGGTAGTGTATATATGTCCATGACTCTCTCTCACCTCGTTCCAGCTTATTCTCCCCCATCCCTGTGTCCTCAAGTCCATTCACTATGTCTGTGTCTTTATTCCAATCCTGCCCCTAGGTTCTTCAGAACCATTTAATAACATTTTTTTAGATTCTATATATATGTGTTAGAATATGGTATTTGTTTATCACTTTCTGACTTACTTCACTCTGTATGACAGACTCTAGGTCCACCCACTGCACTACAAATAACTCAACTTCGTTTCTTTTGATGGCTGAGTAATATTCCATTGTATATATGTGCCACATCTTCTTTATCCATTCATCTGTCGATGGAGACTTAAGTTGCTTCCATGTCCTGGCTATTGTAAATAGAGCTGCAGTGAACATTGTGGTACATGACTCTTTTTGAATTACGGTTTTCTCAGGGTATATGCCCAGTAGTGGGATTGCTGGGTCATATGGTACTTCTATTTTCAGTTTTTTAAGGAACCTCCATACTGTTCTCCATAGTGGCTGTATCAATTTACATTCCCACTAACAGTGCAAGAGGGTTCCCTTTTCTCCACACCCTCTCCAGCATTTATTGTTTGTAGAGTTTTTGATGATGGCCAGTCTGACTGGTATGAGGTGATACCTCATAATAGTTTTGATTTGCATTTCTCTAATGATTAGTGATGTTGAGTATCCTTTCATGTGTTTTTTGGCAGTCTGTATATCTTCTTTGGAGAAATGTCTATTTATGTCTTCTGCCCATTTTTGGATTGGGTTGTTTGTTTTCTGATATTGAACTGCATGACCTGCTTGTAAATTTTGGAAATTAATTCTTTGTCAGTTGCTTCATTTGCAAATATTTTCTGCCATTCTGAGGGTTGTCTTATTGTCTTGTTTATGGTTTCCTTTGCTGTGCAAAAGCTTTGAAGTTTCATTAGGTCCCATTTGTTTATTTTTGTTTTTGTTTCCATTTCTCTAGGAGGTGGGTCAAAAAGGATGTTGCTGTGACTGATGTCATAGAGTGTTCTGCCTATGTTTTCCTCTAAGAGTTTTACAATGTCTGGCCTTACATTTAGGTCTTTAATCCATTTTGAATTTATTTTTGTGTATGGTGTTAGGGAGTGTTCTAATTTCATTCATGTACATGTAGCTGTCCAGCTTTCCCAGCACCACTTAGTGAAGAGGCTGTCTTTTCTCCATTGTAAATTCTTGCCTACTTTATCAAAAATAAGATGACCATATGTGCGTGAGTTTATCTCTGGGCTTTCTATCCTGTTCAATTGAGCTATATTTCTGTTTTTGTGCCAGTACCACACTGTGTTGATTACTGTAGCTTTGTAGTATAGTCTGAAGTCAGGGAGCCTGATACCTCCAGCTCCATATTTCTTTCTCAAGATTGCTTTGGGTACATGGAGTCTTTTGTGTTTCCATACAAACTGTGAAATTTTTTGTTCTAGTTCTGTGAAAAATGCCATTGGTCATTTGATAGGGATTGCATTGAATCTGTAGATTGCTTTGGATAGTATAGTCATTTTCAAGATGTTGCTTCTTCCAATCCAACGACTTGGTATATCTCTCCATCTGTTTGTATCATCTTTAATTTCTTTCATCAGTGTCTTATAGTTTTCTGTGTACAGGTCTTTTGTCTCTTTATGTAGCTTTACTCCTAGGTATTTTATTCTTTTTGTTGAAATGGTAAACGGGAATGTTTCCTTAATTTCTCTTTCAGATTTTTTATCATTAGTGTACAGGAATGCAAGAGATTTCTGTGCATTCATTTTGTATCCTGCTACTTTACCAAATTCATTGATTAGCTCTAGTAGTTTTCTGGTAACATCTTTAGGATTCTCTATGTAGAGTATCATGTCATAGGCAAACAGCGACAGCTTTACTTCTTCTTTTCCAATTTGTATTCCTTTTATTTCTTTTTCTTCTCTGATTGCTGTGGCTAAAACTTCCAAAGCTATGTTGAATAATAGTGGTGAGAGTGGGCAACCTAGACTTTTTCCTGATCTAAGAGGAAATGGTTTCAGTTTTTCCCCATTGAGAACGATGTTGGCTGTGGGTTTGTCATATATGGCCTTTATTATGTTGAGGTAAGTTCCCTCTATGCCTACTTTCTGGAGGGTTTTTATAATAAATCGGTGTTGAATTTGGTCGAAAGCTTTTTCTGCATCTATTGAGATGATCATATTGTTTTTCTCCTTCAATTTGTTAATATGGTTTATCACATTGATTGGTTTGCGTATATTGAAGAATCCTTGCATTCCTGGGATAAACCCCACTTGATCATGGTGTATGATCCTTTTAATGTGTTGTTGGATTCTGTTTGCTAGTATTTTGTTGAGGATTTTTGCATCTATGTTCATCAGTGATATTGGCCTGTAGTTTTCTTTCTTTATGACGTCTTTGTCTGGTTTTCGTATCAGGGTGATGGTGGCCTTATAGAATGAGTTTGGGAGTGTTCCACCCTCTGCTATATTTTGGAAGAGTTTGAGAAGGATAGGTGTTAGCTCTTCTCTAAATGTTTGATAGAATTTGCCTGTGAGCCATCCGGTCCTGGGCTTTTCTTTGTTGGAAGATTTTTAATCACAGTCTCAATTTCAGTGCTTGTGATTGGTCTGTTTATATTTTCTATTTCTTGCTGGTTCAGTCTCAGAATGTTGTGCTTTTCTAAGAATGAGTCCATTTCTTCGAGGTTGTCCTTTTTATTGGCATATAGTTGCTTGTAGTAATCTCTCATGATCCTTTGTATTTCTGCAGCATCAGTTGTTACTTCTCCTTTGTCATTTGTAATTCTATTGATTTGAGACTTCTCCCTTTTTTTCTTGATGAGTCTGGCTAATGGTTTATTAATTTTGTTTATCTTCTCAAATAAACAGCTTTTAGTTTTATGGATCTTTGCTATTCCTTCCTTCATTTCTTTTTCATTTATTTCTGATCTGATCTTTATGATTTCTTTCCTTCTGCTAACTTTGGAATTTTCTTGTTCTTCTTTCTCTAATTGCTTTAGGTGTAAGGTTAGAGTTGTTTATTTGAGATGTTTCTTGTGTCTTAATGTAGGATTTTATTGCTATAAACTTCCCTCTTAGAACTGCTTTTGCTGCATCTCATAGGTTTTGGGTCATTGACTTTTCATTGTAATTTGTTTCTAGGTATTTTTTGATTTTCTCTTTGACTTCTTCAGTGATCTCTTGGTTATTTAGTAGTGTATTGTTTAGCTTCTATGTGTTTGGTTTTTTTTACAGATTTTTTCCTGTAATTGATATCTAGTCTCATAGCATTGTGGTTGGAAAAGATACTTGATACAATTTCAATTTTCTTAAATTTACCAAGGCTAGATTTGTGACCCAAGATATGATCTATCCTGGAGAACGTTCCATGAGCACTTGAGAAGAAAGTGTATTCTGTTGTTTTTGGATGGAATGTCATGTAAATATCAATTAAGTCCATCTTGTTTAATGTAGCATTTAAACCTTCTGTTTCCTTATTTATTTTCATTTTGGATGATCTGTCCATTGGTAAAAGTGGGGTGTTAAAGTCCCCTGCTATGATTGTGTTACTCTTGATTTCCCCTTTTATGGCTTTTAGTATTTGCCTTATATATTGAGGTGCTCCTATGCTGTGTGCATAGATATTTACAATTGTTATATCTTCTTTGTGGATTGATCCCTTGATTATTATGTAGTGTCCTTCTTTGTCTCTTCTAATTGTCTTTATTTTAAAATCTGTTTTGTCTGATATGAGAATTGCTACTCCAGCTTTCTTTTGACTTGCATTTGCATGGAATATCTTTTTCCATCCCCTCGCTTTCAGTCTGTATGTGTCCCTAGGTCTGAAGTGGGTCTCTTGTAGATAGCATATATACAGGTCTTATTTTTGTATCCATTCAGCTAGTATCCATTTTTGTATCCATTCAGCCAATTGTTTTGGTTGGAGCATTTAATCCATTTACATTTAAGGAATTATTGATATGTATGTTCCTAATACCATTTTCTTAATTGTTTTGGGTTTGTTATTGTAGGTCTTTTCCTTCTCTTGTGTTTCCTGCCTAGAGAAGTTCCTTCAGCATTTGTTGTAGAGCTGGTTTGGTGGTGCTGAATTCTCTTAGCTTTTGCTTGTGTGTAAAGGTTTTAATTTCTCCGTTGAATCTTGATGAGATCCTTGCTGGGTAGAGTAATCCTGGCTGTAGGTTTTTTCCTTTCATCACTTTCAATATGTCCTGCCACTCCCTTCTGGCTTGCAGAGTTTCTGCTGAATGATCAGCTGTTAACCTTATGGGGATTCCCTTGTATGTTATTTGTTTTTTTCCCTTGCTGCTTTTAATATGTTTTCTTTGTATTTAATTTTTGATAGTTTGATTAATATGTGTCTTGGTGTGTTTCTCCTTGGATTTATCCTGTATGGGACTCTATGCATTTCCTGGACCTGATTAACTATTTCCTTTCCCATATTAGGGAAGTTTTCAACTCTAATCTCTTCAAATATTTTCTCAGTCCCTTTCTTTTTCTCTTCTTCTGGGACCCCTATACCTTGGATGTTGGTGCGTTTAATGTTGTCCCAGAGGTCTCTAAGACTGTCTTCAATTCTTTTCATTCTTTTTTGTTTATTTTGCTCTGCGGTAGTTATTTCCACTATTTTATCTTCCAAGTCACTTATCCATTCTTCTGCCTCAGTTTGTCTGCTATTGATTCCTTCTAGAGACTTTTTAATTTCATTTTTTGTGCTGTTCATCATTGTTTGTTTGCTCTTTAGTTCTTCTAGGTCCTTGTTAAACGTTTCTTGTATTTTCTCCATTCTATTTCCAAGATTTTGGATCACCTTTACTATCATTACTCTGACTTCTTTTGCAGGTAGACTACCTATTTCCTCTTCATTTGTTTGGTCTGGTGGGTTTTTACCTTGCTCCTTCATCTGCTGTGTGTTTCTGTGTTCTCTCATTTTGCTTAACTTACTGTGTTTGGGGTTTCCTTTATGCAGGCTGCAGGTTCATAGTTCCTGTTGTTTTTGGTGTCTGCCCCCAGTGACTAAGGTTGCTTCAGTGGGTTGTGTAGACTTCCTGGTGGAGGGGACTGGTGCCTATGTTCTGGTAGATGTGGCTGGATCTTGTCTTTCTGGTGGGTAGGACTGCCTCCAGTGGTGTGTTTTGGGGGTGTCTGTGAACTTAGTATGATTTTCAGCAACGTCTCTACTAATGGATGGGGTTGTGTTCTTGTCTTGCTAGTTGTTTGGCATAGGGTGTCCAGCACTGTAGCTTGCTCGTTATTGAGTGCAGCTGGGTCTTAACATTGAGATGGAGATCTGTGGGAGAGCTTTCGCTGTTTGATATTTTGTGGAGCCAGGAGGTCTCTGGTGGTCCAATGTCCTGAACTCGGCTCTCCCACCTCAGAGGCACAGGCCTGACACCTGGCCGAAGCACCAAGACCCTGTCAGCTACACGGCCAGGTACATGGGGAGTTTCTTGTCTTTTGGGAAGTCTGAGGTCTTCTGCCAGTGTTCAGTAGGTGCTCTGTAGGAGTTGTTCCACATGTAGATGTATTTCTGACGTATATGTAGGGAGGAAGGTGATCTCCACATCTTATCCTCCACCATCTTGAAGGTCTCTCTCTGAGCCTCATATACTTTTTAATTCCTGTCACCACTCCATTCTTCCTCCTTCTGCCTTCAAATAGCGAATGATTTATATTCACTTCTAGTTCCATCTTCCTATCTTTTTCTCTCTATATATACATACATATATATATATACACACATGTATATGTATATATATATTTACTTACATATATATAAAGGAAAAAACAACTTTATATCTGTGCAGATATAGATGTAGAAAAATGGTAGCAGCCTCTTAGGCACCTTGTATTTTTTCACTCCATACCCATTCTCAGAGATGATCCTCATTTTTTTTTTATAACTTTGTCATTAAATAGTACTCCATTGTGTGGATGTAGCAGGGTTTCTTCAACCTGCCTCCTATGGATAGATCTGGGTGGTTGGTTTCCTATATTTTGCAATGAATAACCTATTATATACGATTTTTTGGTATCTGTAGCAGTTCATCACTTGGGGTAAATTCTTAAAAGTGGGACTTCTGGGTCAAAAAACATTCTGATGGGTATTGCTGAACTCTCCTCCATAGGGGTTGTATTAAAACTTTTGAATTTTAGGAATAGATTTTTTTTTTAAGTTTTCCAGGTAATTCTGATGTGCAGTCAGGTTGGGAACCGTTGGCCTAGATTGTCAGCAATTGTAAGACACTGCAATTTAATTTTCCTACGTTTGATATTATCTAGGGCTAAGGAGTGAACACTGTGTGACAGCTGAATAAAAAATATACCTCATGCTCACTTTAAGAGGGGTTTTGCCTGTTGGGAATAACATATACACACTACTATATATAAATTAGATAAACAATAAGGACCTACTATATAGCACAGTGAAGTATACTCAATATTTTGTAATAATCTATATGGAAAAAGAATCTGAAAAAGTATATATATATATATATATATATATATATATATATATATATATATCACTTTGCTGTACACCTGAAAGTAACACAACATTGTAAATCAACTATACTTCAATTTAAAAAAAATCAAACAAAAAATAGATAAATAAAAATAAAATGGGTTTCGCCTGTTTGGCATCATTTTAGTCTCTCTCTTTTTTTTTTTTTGCAGTACGTGGGCCTCTCACTGTCGTGGCCTTTCCCGTTGCGGAGCACAGGCTCCAGACGCGCAGGCTCAGCAGCCATGGCTCACGGGCCCAGCCGCTCCACAGCATGTGGGATCTTCCTGGACCGGGGCACGGACCTGTGTCCCCTGCATCGGCAGGCGGACTCTCAACCACTGCGCCACCAGGGAAGCCCCTGGCATCATTTTAGATACCTTACTGATATGGCAATGTCCAATCTGGACTGATACCTGTTTAGGCATCAGCAGGGAGCACTTCTAGGGGACCCAGCATCCTAGTTGAGTAATTCCCGTTACTATTCGTCCAAACATTAGTGTCAAAATGAAGTGATAGAGTCCAGGTACCATATTTTATATGTTCTAAGACATTCTTTTTTTTTTTTTAATATCTCCATAATCAGTTTGCCTCTTACAGTTGACAATATATCATGATGAAATCGGCAGCTTTTTTTCTCTCTTAAAGAACAGTTTCTAGTAACTTTAATATGGAATTTTAGGAATAAGAGGGTAATAGTTGAAAAGAATCAAAATGGAATTCTAGGCAAATTATATGCATACTTTCTTAGTGATCCTGGATATGTATGTAACTAATCAGAGTAGAGAATAATGTGGTCAGTCTCCAATGTCTCTGTCCTAAACTCAGTGACCTGGGGTGACAACAGGTAGTCTTGGTTCCCTCATTTCTTTGCCTCAGTGGTCCAGCCTTCTGTGTTCTCCCCTTGACTCTCAAGCTGGTCTTTGACAATCGGTTATGGGGCCTTGTGGGCTTCCTCCCTTTGCCCCAGTGTCTAGTTATTTATAAGAAACAGGGTTGACTGTCTTTAGCCCTAAAAATGTTCTCTGCCCCAGCCACCACTTTATCACTTTTTCTCAGCCAGATGCTGTGCTCTTCACCCATGTACAGAGCCATCTGCACGCTAAGGCCAGCAATGGTGTTCCTAACCAGGAAGGGATCCCAGCCTTGCCTCAAGGGTCAATAGTCCCCCGGCCATATCTCCCTAGTAGAGCTGACCACCTGTGCCTGTCTGCTGTTCTGCATAGTGCCCCCAACACAGCGACCACACAGTCCCCATGGCTGGCCTCATAGTGGACACTCATTCTGGTCCAGTGCTCAGGTCTGCTCTACCACCACTAAGAGTCTGCGGTGATAGGAAGTCTCCTTGCCTACTAGGTCAAAAGTCTCAGACAAGCCAGTTATGCGTGTTCCGTGCTTTCGATAAGAAAGAGTTTCTTGACAGGTTTCAACTACAAAGACTTCATCCTAAGAATAATCAGACTGCCTTTTAATTCCACTTTTAAATTTCCCTTATAAGATCTGCCCAACGTAGATGACAGCTAAGCAGATGGAATCGAGCCTCTCAGAATTCGGAATTAACGTTTTTCACCAAGAATTTTTTTTTTGTATGACAGATTTTTGAAGTATGCTTTGTAATAGTTGTTTTTGTCTTTGTCTTTGCTGTTGTTGTTTGAAGCAGTAACCCAAAGCAGTTGCCCATAGTATTTGGAATCTGATTATGGAGTTATAGGAAAAAAATTGTTTATGACAGTATCTAGGAAAACAAAATACTACTTCCAGTTTTAAATGTTAGTTGAAAATCTTATTTGAATTTAAATTTGTCAACCCCACTCACAGTTCATAAAGAATTTCAATTCAATGTCTATCTTGAATACAATCTAATTGTTTCCTTAATTGACTCAGCCATATTTTATGAGGTTAAATCTAGTGTTTTTAGAGATAAAAATATTCTTTTGTATGTGGAATCCCTTAAGGGCCTGGCTGTCTTTCTGATGGTCACTGGGAACACAAAGGGAAATAAAACATTGTCCCTGTCATCATTGAAATTCAGTTTAGTGGGCAAGTTCACGCATAAAGATATACTCATAGCAGATTGCAGGGACAGAAATAAAGCGAGAACACGAAGGAAGAGCAACTACTAGAAGAGTAAAAGGGGAAGTTTCATGGAGGGAGTGCCAGGTAACAAAGCCTAAAGCACGGGTAGGAGTTGGCCAGGTAAAGCTGCAAAGCTTATGGAGGAAAGGCTGAGAAAATATTCCAGGCAGAGGGAAGCCATGTAGGAAGGACACAGACAGAAAAAAGAATTGTGTAAAGAAGATGCTGGAAAGTAAACTGTAAGGCATGGAAGAGAAAGGGAGAAAACCAGAGAGACTGGTTGGAAACCAAGCAAGACACTTGAGACTTTATCTCATTTCTTAAGGATCCTGAACACAATTCTGTGAAGCCAGGGCCTTACTAATATCTGTGGAGGCTTTATTATGTGTCAGTCCCTCTCCAGTCAACAGAGTAGCTGTCAGCTCCTGAGGGGTGATATGGAAGTGAGTTTTTTTAAAGAGATCAAAATTACACACAGGGAGGCTGGTAAGTGTTCAGACAGACTCTCATCATTATGGACATTAAGGCTAACACATTTTAATCTACTTTTGGACTCTAACACCTGATAGTTAAAACTAACCAAATTCCTGAGTTACTAAACCTCAGTTTGTGTTTTTTGATGTCCTCTTATAGCAGTGTCTCTAATAAGTTCTACCTTCACACTTGTGTGTAAGCAAGTTAAATGCAAAATATGCAAATAACCAAAAGAAAATCCAGCTGTGGGCTTGAAAAGGATACTTTGGGTAGGTGTTCACTCAGAGGAGGCAATGTGTACAAATGCAAATACAATTGTTATAATAGATGATGAAAGATATTATCATAGCAGTCACGCTAATGACGATGTCAGAAAGAGAATATGACTCGGGGGGTGTGTACAAGAAATTTCCTGGCACATTTACTTTTAAGTGAACACTAATAAGGGCAGACATACAGGAATGACTGAAAATCCATCGGGGTTGAGCTGAAGATATACTCTGGGTTGAATAAATGTTTTCTTTTTGTTTGTTTTGTTTTCCTAGCCCCATATGGTTGGGATAGTGAAGAAATTAAAAAAACCCTAAGTTATTCATGACTGAGAGGGCAAGAAGAACTATAATAAGTCTCTGTTTGTAAGCAACAGAAAACCCAACTCTATCTAGCTAAAAACCTAAAGGAAGTTTATTGACCAATGTAATTGAAAAATACAGAGACAGGGCAGCCTTCAGACATAATTCGACTTTGACACTCGTGACATTGTTGTGAATGATTTTCTCCATTTTCTCCCTCTGGGCATCAAGCCTATTTTTAGGCTGGTTCCCGTACTATACGTGCTAGAACTTTCCGGGAGCAAACGCTTCAGCATATATTTCTGGGACAGGGGAAACAACTTCTTCAGCAGTCATGGACCGAAAGTCCTGAACTTCACTTCTATGAGGCTATTGTCAGCCATATACCTGCCCTTGAACCACTGGCTATGACCAGGGGATAGTCAGATGCTGATTGTCTTGGGCTGGGTTCTGTATCCATCACTGAACCAAAAACTTTGACAAGGAGATTCCATTACTTCAATTGACTCAGATCAATCAGAGCCCACTCCTGGTAGTCTTGGTCGGGTTGCTCAGCAAAGGGCGTCCATGCGGACTGGACTCCAGCTCACTATCTGCTTTCCAAGTTGTGCACTCTGGCACTGGGCTGTATTTTCTGGAAGCAGGACAGTCTTTTTATAATTCTCATGGAAGCACAATCCTATGGACTAATAGGTCTGTGTCTACCCATCCATGGCAACTTATATTTTTTCCATTGCACATGGAGGTGGCTATGGATTAGCAATGGCCATGACCCTGGATTTGAGGGCTCAATCTCAACTCTCTCTCTCTCTCTCTCTCTCTCTCTCTCTCTATATATATATATATATATATATTTTATCTTGCCTATTTGCTCCTTCAGATCCAGGCTCCACCCTGCTATTTCTCTAAGAATCTGACCTGTGTCAACAGGTTCCCTGTCCTTTGAACCCAGGTGTCAAGCTCAATAATAAGTTCACTCTGGACTGGCCACATCCTTCCACTATAGGCCAAGCTCTTGCCAACAGCCTTCTCTACATGTGTCTCTCTGTCTCTGCCCTTTGTCTTTAGGTTCTGGGAACTGCTTATTCCCCTTGCCTCTTCAGCCCCAAGGTGGCATCAATCCCTCCTCCTGACCCTGTTGTTCCTAGCCTCCAGGTGTTTGTGGTCTCCTCACCTTGTCCTGACCTTTATAGACAGTAACTCTACTAATCTCTCTTCAGAGGCCCCTATGTAATGTGCTTCCTCATGGGGGAGTATCTTGCTGAGTGATGGAATGAAGCCACAGTGCCTTCAGTGCCCCATGGTCACCTCTGTCACCTTCTGGTTCCCTGGAAAAACAAGCTCAGTTGGTCCAGGTACAAATCCAGGTACAAAGGGAAAATTTCATTTCATAATGATCTTTACTTAAAATGCCAAAGGTCTGGAAGTTTGAGAAAACTCGAGAAAGACATAGTTCTACATCAGGATATTTTACTCTAAAGTTGGAGATATATGCATCTTTTAAATTACACGGACTAGAATGCTGAAATGTTCCAGATCACTTCTGGTGAGAGGCCACATTTTATAAGGCCAAAATAAGAAAAGAAGAAATGAAAGAGCTCAGAAATCTCAGGAGAGCTCATCCAACACTCTGCCTTTATCTTAGACCACACTTCTGTAGATGATGGCTCTGTTAACTGGGATTAGATACACCAAAATGGGGGAGTTTTTAGCTGAGAAAAACAGATGTCACAACTAAGAAAAGGAATGCAACGTGAGTTTGTCTCGAAGTCTGTTCTGTGACGCACAACTTTCTTGAGCCAAAATTTTAACGTGAGCAAACAGTTCAGTGCTGCTCTTAGCAGAGAACCATAAATTAAAGATAAGCAATGGTTCAGACTTTCCAAGGCCTTGACTTAGAAGTAACTCCGGAATCCCAACCAAATCGTCATTTGGTTAAGCAATTTGGCATTTTTCTATTTTGAGGCATTAAACTATAATTACAAGTCATTCTTATTTCATTACAAATAAATGTCCCTAGAGTAGGTACAACTAGGGACGTCTCTTCCTTTTCTTTAAAAGAAAAAAGAAAACAAACAAACAAAGAACAGCAAATAAACAAGACCAAAGAGAAAAAAATTGCAAAACAAAACTTGATGAAGCTGGAAGATTGTGTATATGGTATGTTTTATATTTTGATCAACATATAAAATTGATTTGCTAGTACATCAGAAGGACTCAAATACTCAAAAGGTAATCTGGAGGTGCCTCTCATTGGAAAGAAGGAAAGTAAAGTTCCTGTGACAAATCCAAATAAACAAGGGTGGTGATAATTTACCCTCCTTACAATCAAGTTTTTCCTTTAGTGTTTTCTTAGTTGGAAGTGTAAGTTGTTATGAGGGGTGGGGAGAGGAAGAATAGAAATTTGTTAATAGTAAGTAAAAAAGAAACACAAAAAACTCTGCAAGTCGAAAGGAAAGGAAATGTGGGCCTAGTGGAAAATGACTTATCTTCCTTTTCGACTGGCCATGAGCAAATCCCATTATAATATGCCAGGAACCCAAGAAAAAGGTTTCTGTGCTGAATTATGTGAGTCTACCTGAAATCAGAGTGATGGATTAGGACACTTCTCTGATCCTTCCAACTCATAATTTATTCATTCAGTGCCGCTTCTTGAATAACTATCGGGGCAACTGTGCTACTTTCTAATGGGGGATATGTAAAAGAATAAAATGTAATTTATGCTTTAAGAGAGCCCATAATCTAGAAAGGTATTCATATACTGCTTAGATAAACAAAGACTAGCTTCGTTTTCTATCACCTATCCAATGTTCCTGTAAGTTCAAAGTCTCCTCTCCCCACCCCACCTTACTAGTCTGGGTAGCAGGGGAAAAGATATGTACTGCCAACCAATGGTTTCTCTACCTCCTCCAGTTCAAATGGTCTGTTTTGATTTCAGATCTCTTTTTGAGGTTAAATATTCCCATGAATTCTAAGTTTAAATCCTTATCATGGTGGCCTTGCCCTTCTTCCTTCCCAAGGTTCTGTCTGTCCTTATGGTTCCTCTTGGCATTGGGAGGACGTCATGTGGTCTCAGGTTGGTCTTTTGCTGTTTTCTGCAGTGGGGTGGCTGGACCAACCCTTGGATCCACTAAGCTCAGGTCTGCCTTGTGGGGTCACATTGCTGAGCGGCAGGTCGAAATCTGCTCCAAAAGTCAGCAGCGAGGGAACGCTTGATCTACACATGACTGGACACATCTCCTTTCTGGTCTACATTTGTGGTTTGAGGAATTCGTAGAGGCTAGCATGGTGCCTGACCAGAGTGGTATTGGGTATATATTTATACTTTAGTATCATGAATCAATTTTTCTGTAGTCTTTTCAATGAGAAGTCATATGTTTTTAAAAAGCCTATGTACTGCATGGGAATTCCCTGGCGGTCCAGAGGTTAGGACTCCGTGCTTTCACTGCCAAGGGCACAGGTTTGATCCTTGGTCAGGGAACTAAGATCCTGCAAAACGCCTGGAACAGCCAAAAAAAAAGAAAGAAAGAAAGAAAAAAGATCGTACCACCTTTCAAATAAAGTTCTCAATTAAAAAAAAAAAGCCTACATACTGTATAGTAGGTGTTCAGTACATGCTGGGTTCTACTCTGCCTTCCACTCTTTATAGTAATTAACTGCTGAACAACTAACTGTTTTCCACTTTCTAAATGGAAAAAAAAACCAGCAAAATATTTTCTCACTTCAAACCAGCCAAGTCATAACATACGGGGTTCCTATCACATACGTGAAATGTACATTGTTTTAGTAGTCATATCAGTACCAGCAGAAAGGTGTTAAAAAATCCTCTAAGAATTAACAAAATCCAGTAGGAGTTTAAACTCTCAGTTTGTTAAAACTTAAGTTGCTTGATTATTTTCAGCATTATACTTCATATGTGTTTGCATTTTAATTTCGTATTTATTCTTTAAGCATCAATAGAGAACATTACAAAGAAATTTTACTCATGATCGTTTCAGACAAAACCCAGTTGTTTATTCCCGGTTTCCTTATTGTCTGTAACTATATAATTATGTAAAATATTTATAAATATGCATTTACACAAAGTTGCAGTAATAAGATATATACACTTTCAAGTCACTTTTTTCTCTTAATATTAAACATTATTTTCTATATTGCTAATTGTTATATGTATGATTTTAATAATGACATAATGTTTCATCAATTAGAAGTTCCCTCATGACATATTTAGGTCATTCCTTAGTTTTTCATGATTATACGTACTATTACAATGGCCACTTTTAGGAACATGATAGAGATTATTCCATCTCCTTTTTTTTAAAATTTATTTTTTATTTATTTTATTTTCGGCTGCATTGGGTTTTTGTTGCTGCACGCGGGCTTTCTCTAGTTACAGCAATCAGGGGCTACTCTTCATTGCGGTGCATGTGCCTCTCATTGCGGTGGCTTCTCTTGTTGCCGAGCATGGACTCTAGGCATGCCGGCTTCAGTAGTTGCAGCACACGGGCTCACAGGCTCTAGAGAGCAGGCTCAGTAGCTGTGGCGCATGGGCTTAGTTGCTCTGTGGCCTGTGGGATCTTCCCGGACCAGGGCTCGAACACTTGTCCCCTGCGTTGGCAGGCAGACTCTTAACCACTGCGCCACCAGGGAAGCCCAAGATTATTCCATCTCTTGACTAATTTCTTAGCAGTTAGTTTCCCAAGAAGAGCTCCCTGAGTTATAGAGAATGAAACTGGATCATTTTGATCTGTATTCCTGGGCTGTCCTCCAAAAGGATTGTGTCTACAACAATGTGTGCAGGATCCTGCTTTCCCGTGCTGGCCACTGCTAGCACTAGTTCACGTTTCATGGCCACTGCTAGCACTAGTTCACGTTCATCTTTTTTTCTGGCATGACTGGCTCTTCTTTTATCAGGAGTCTTCCATTTCATTTTAAGTCAGATTTGAAATCTGTTTCTTCTGCAGTTAGTAGAATACTTTCTTTTCTTTCTCTTTTTACTTTAAGCATCTCATTTTCAAATATAGCAAAGAGCAGAGGTCCCCAACCTTTTTGGAAGCAGGGACCAGATTCATGGAAGACAATTTTTCCACGGGGACTGGGGGTCCGGGGGATGGTTCAGGCCGTAATGCAAGCGATGGGCAGCGGCAGATGAAGCTTTGCTCCTTAGCCGCTCACCTCCTGCTGTGCGGCCCAGTTCCTAACAGGCTGGGGACCGCTACCGGTCCTCGGCCCGGGGGTTGGGGACCTGTGGCAAAGAGGATTAAAGTACCTTTCACAGAAAACAAAGGGATTTTATTTATTTATTTATTTTCACACACACACACACACACACACACACACACACACACACACACACACACACACTGTATTTTAGTTTTACAAGAGATAAATCAACTGACACCAAGCATTGTAAATGGATGACCACAACAAAAGCAACAATGATTGCAATTACCAAACACGAAACACACTCATACTATGCCATAATATTGACATTCAGTCCAGTAATCCTACACTGTAACAGCTCCTTTACTTTGCAGTGGAAATGGATTTGTATATCTTTTGCCTCTGAGTCCTTGTGGGATTTTTTTTTTTAATTCAAACAGAAAGTCACAAAAATTATAATCATCCTCATCAGTTCACTCAGTCCCGTAAACAAAGGGATTTTTGTTTGTTCGTTTTAACATGCAATATATCTGGAAGTAAAGCTTATTGAGCAATGACTCTAAGTGCTTTATATGTACCAGCTTGTTGAACCTTCAAAACTGTACATTATTTCCACTCAGTGGATCAGATCACGGAGACAGAAAAGTTAAATAATTTGTCCTCTGTCACATAGCTAGTAAGTAACCCAGCAGAGATCCCAACTCAGAAAGTCTGATTTCAAAGTGGACTCACTAAATCACTATGCTATTCTAGAAATGGCAGCAAAAACTAATGTCTACTTAGTAGCAGTTCCATGGAAGACTTGTCTTTTTTCTTAGGAATTTATATTTAGATTGGAAACAGACCAGGAAAAACAGTCTTCTTTTAATAAACCTTTCTTCTCATCACTCTCATCCTCTCCTAAAACATATAAAAGGGACAGAATGGGGAGGGGTAGAATATAAATGACCAAAAGGACATTAATCTTTCTTAGCTCCATAAACTTTTCAAGCAATGAAGATTACCAAATAAAATATGAAAACAATTTTTCTGTCAACAATTTGTGAGCCAAACTCTAATCATATTCTTCAGTGGAGCCTTAAATCAACATGGGATGTGTACAACAATAATTTCTTATGCTGCATCCTTTTCCTGAGGTCCACAAAGAAGTTTACAAATACTAGACCTAAGAAGGTTGCCAATTATTTATTTTTTGAAATGAAAGTTTATTTTGTCTATTAATTACATGTTCTTTTTGAGCTTGTTACTTAGAATATTGTTGACCTAGGAAAGGTAAGCACTTTTGTAGATGAATATCTAATTCTGTTTTTTACTATTAGGTCTGACCCATTTCCCTTTGTGTTTTTAAGTATTAAGAATTCCCATACTTCAAAGGTAGGAACAAAAAACAAAGAAAACAAGACATAAAAAATAGCTTAAGGAGGAAAGTCACTCATAATAAAAATTATACTTTGCATCTTTAACTTTTTAACTCTTAAGATGTATTTTCTTGTTTATGTTTTTTTATTGAAGTATAGTTGAGAAATTATTATTTATCAGCTCAGTACTAGGAGGTATCTGTAGACAGATGTTAGTCTCATTTATTTTACAGATGAATAAATAGAGGCCAAACGAAATCAGTCATGAACCCAAAGAATCCATCCTTTCCCTGCTCTTTCCTTAGCTCAGTCCAGTTAGAAAGACAAACTGATGTCTAAGCTACACTTCTTGAATAGACCCCGACACACCTGATGATGGACAACATGAGCCATATAAAAACACGTTTTAGGAAGATTTTAGGTCTGACACAGATAATTCTGTGACATAGTTGCTGTCTTGGGCTGCCCGAAGCTGCAGTTTGGCAGCTGTAGCCGATTTGCTGAAGAATCATCTCTCTGCCATCTCTCGTTTTCTCATCCAGGTGGTAAAATGATAGCCTACTCTTATGAATCTACTCATTTAGTTGGCTAGTATCTAATTAGAGAAGAAGCAAACTGTTCTTTCTCTCACATCAGAGTCTAACAGAGCAGCTTATGGCTTCTTCCACCAGGTGAGCTCTCGGTGGAGCTTGGCTGGCCTTCCTCCACTGAGTCAGCACAGGTTTGCTGCAGCTGACTATAACTAGGGCCTCTAGGGAGCAGGGTGGTTTGAGAAGATGGCCTCAGGATCTGCAGAGGAGAAAACTTCTGGAGTTCTAGCTGCTGGTGGAGTTATTGGCAAGCTATGACTAATCAGACATGAAATTTTCTCGTTCTGTTTTTGTTTAAAATTTTTCTTTCCTTTCTAGTCCAAGTTAGCTTAATTTTTGTAGACCCAATCTCAATACCCCTCACAAAGTTTCTATCATAATCTTCTGGAAAAGTTATACTTTGTGCTTAACTTTATTTGTGCTTAAATTGGGACAGTAAACCATTTAACCAAGTATCATTTTTATCCTGACTCTTATACAGGTATCCCCTGCTTTTTGACAGTTAGCTTTATGCCACTTCACTTCTACAAAAGACCTACTTTAGCACCTGTTTTTGTTACTGAATCAAACTTAGGTCCACTAGCCCCCACGCAGTAAAGGTAATCTACTGATACCAGGTTGTGGTAAAGGAAAGTACAGTGTTTATTGCAAGGCCAAGCAAGGAGTACAAGTGGCTAATGCTCTCGAGACCTGAACTCCCCAGTGGCTTTCAGGGAAAGGTTTCTAAAGACAGGGTGAGGGAAAGGGTCGCAGGGTGCCTGACCAGCTCCTGGACATTCTTCTGATTGGTGGTTAGGTAATTGTGAGTCAACATCATCAACCTTCTGTTTCTAACAGGTATGGGGTCTACGTGATGGTGTTCAGTATGCAGTTAACTTCTTCCACCTGGTGGGAGTTTCAGAACCTGCAAAATAACTCAAGGATATGGCTCAGAATATTACCTATAGCCCTTGAAAGGAAGCCCTTTGTTTTATGCCTAAACTATTATTATTTTGTCTTGCTTGACTGCTTTCCTTTGTTTCTGCATTTTCTCACTTCTCTGATTAAATTTGCTCTTTAGAACTTGGGGAAGGCCTAGGAGGCTAAAGATTTTCTACAAACAAGAGGCGGGGGGAGGTGTCTGTCCCCAAAATGCGGCATAGGGTCCTGCTCCGTTACAATCCCCTCTTTTCTTTGATACTCCTCAATCTTGATAGGGAGCAGGTGTGGGACAAGAAAGGAAATGAAGTTTTGCGTAGAGAGGTTAATCATAAGCTCAGCAGAGGAACTCGGTTTTAGGGGGGACTTGGTTTCATTTTCACTAACTGAAAGAAATCTGAAGAGGATTTTCGCTATCGCGAAAAAAGGTGAAAAGGGAAAATAACCCTAGCAGCAAGAGTGGCACTGCCAAGCTCCTTGCCTGGGAACTACACTTAGCATCTCAGCATCAGACCATCATAACTTTGAACTGTGTCTGTGAGCAGCTGTGCTTTATCTTGATTTCTTTTGTGCATCCACAAGCAAGATGTGTTCGTAGATAATTGCTTCTTCCCTTGACGCCATTTCGCTTAGGAAAGGTTTCATAGACACGCTCAGCTTTCGGATACAGGAAAACTTGTATTTCTTAAAACTTGGCTCCTTGATTAACATAATGACCTGAGACTTTGGTCTAGATAGCTGCGTTGGGGGTGATGGTGAGTTAGGTACTCTAGATGAAGAGTTTTGAAAGAGGAAAGGCAACTTGCTTTCCACAATGACACTTGTATACTTGATATAGATGTTGACAAGAATAAATGACTAGTTAAGTTTATTCTAGCTCTTTAATTTTTAAAAAATATATATAGCTGAATGAATTCTTATGTTTTCTGGCACTAATTTCTTTGTGTTTGTACATTTCTTTCTTGTCTAATGGATTTAAAGAGCAGGACATTTTCATTCTGTCCCAAGTATTTTCACACGAAACACATTTTATAGCTGTATCTCATTGTCCAACACATGTCCTCATTCATCTTGAGCCACTGATGGATTTCTGCTTCCTCCTACCTATGGATTCTGTTCTGTGTGCCTAAAATGATCAAAAGTTGATCATTCAGTCATTTTATTTGCATGTGATTTGATTAATGATGTAAACATGACTAATTGTTTGAATAGTAGAGCTAAAATTTTTTGTTGTTTTATTCCTATAGAGGCTACATTTTAATTTTGAAAACATTCAGTACTATCCTATCTTCTATTTAGAGAGAATAATGCTTTTCAGACATGGCTCTGATGATGATAAAAGAGGGAAAACGTCCTTATTAGATAGAGATGCATACTGAAGTATTCACAAGAGAAAAAGAAAATAGTTGATATCTGGGATTTGCATTTAAATATTCAAGTGAAAAAAAGTTAAGGGGGAAATGAAACACAATTGGCGAAACATTAACAATTGTTGAAGGCAGGTGATGAGCACATGGGTTTATTTTATTAGTTTATGCACTTTTATGTTTGAAATTTTCCAGAATAAAAGAGGCTCGTTTACCACTTTGAGGCCCATTCCACCTCTGCCTCTTGCTTCAGTGAATCACATATTTTCACTGTTCATTGAAGAGAACTTGTCATATTCTCTGTCTCAAACAGATAAAACTTTATTTCACAAATTGGTCCCTGGTTTGGGAGACAGTAGAAAAACACAACTTGAGGTCAGACAGATTCTATGTATTTTGAATGCTTGTTCCACCACTCCTGACTGCAAATCCTTAGACAATTTACTTAACCTTTCTCATCCCCATTTTTGTTTTTTATTGAAGTATAGTTGATTTACAGTGTTGTGTTAGTTTCTGGTGTACAGCAAAGTAATTCAGTTATATTTATATTCAGTTCTATATTTCAGATTCTTTTCCTTTATAGGTTATTATAAAATATTGAGTATAGTTCCCTGTGCTATACAGTAGGTCCTTGTTTGTTATTTATTTTCTATATAGTAGTATGTATCTTGTAATCCCAAACTTTCATCCCAAATTTTTCATCTGTCAAGTGGGGATAATATTCTTGTCACCTGGCTGTGGAAATTTAATAAGATGAGAGCCTAGCATCAAGGGCTATGGATTCTTAATATTTAATAAATGATAATTTAAAAGATTGTGAATAAACGTTAGTAATAGCAGTACTAGGAATTGTTGTGGTTGTCAATATCACCTTGGAGTTGTGTGAATCTAATATCTACTGTGAAGGACCTTTTTTTTTTTCAAGGTAATTCATAATAGCAATGCATAGAATAGAATAGCAGTCTAGTCTTTGTGTGTCATATGTTTGATTCTCCTTCACAGACGTTTTGCTCAGCAGTATAATGGATTGCCTTAGAGCTCTACAGAGCTTTTGGGGGAGAAATATGCTTCCGTCTGTGAACGCCTGTTCAAGGGCTATCTCCTCTCCACAGCCTCTTTGGATCCCTCCAGGAAGCATTAGAACTTGGCTTTTGGGTTCTCTCAGTGCTTAGCGTACATATGAAAGCACTTGTCCCAGATTATTGTCGGTGTTTAATTTGGGGGTTTGACTCCCAGAGTCCAGCACCTTGTCTGTAAACCATGGTTTTGATTCTCTTCCGCCTTTACTTCCAGCTCTATCCCTGGCTCATATTAGCTGCTTAAAATATATGTGAGAGGCCACTCTCGCCTTCTGAGATGGCCCATTTCTCTCTAGATAAATCCACTTCTTACCTGTCACTTTGTCTCTCACTAAATACTTTCTGCGCTGAGACATCAAGAACCTTAGCTTCAAGTCCTGAAACCAGGTGTTAACCTGAGATCAGGTCTTTTAGCCTGATTTCAGTTAAAAGACCACCACTTCCCTGGTGGCACAGTGGTTAGGAATCCGCCTGCCAATGCAGGGGACACGGGTTCGAGCCCTGGTCCAGGAAGATCCCACATGCCACGGAGCAGCTGGGCCCGTGCACCAGAACTACTGAGCCTGCACTCTAGAGCACGCGAGCCACAAGTACTGAGCCCATGTGCCACAACTACTGAAGCCCATGCGCCACAACTACTGCAGCCCATGCACCACAACTACTGAAGCCCGTGCTCCGCAACAAGAGAAGCCACTGAAATGAGAAGCCCGCGCACTGCAATGAAGGGTAGCCCCTGCTCACCGCAACTAGAGAAAGCCTGCGTGCAGCAGCAAAGACCCAACAGAGACGAAAATAAAAACAAATAAAATTTTATATATATATATATATATATGAGGGTTTCCTGCCTGAAGGAATGAATAAATGAATGAACCACCCTGCTTATTTATGAAGAGTTTCTTTTATTTTTCTGGACAGCTCTGTTAGATCGCCTAAATAGAGATCAAAGTCCACAACTCCTTTTTATGTCCCATTTATATCACTCAAGGTCCATGTTTTATGACAGTCTATGGATAATTCTTCTTACATTTCTGGGAAAAAACCCAGCATAGGAAGGGAGCAGGGTGGAACAGGGGTGAGAGAGAGAGAGAAGGTTGGACTTCCACTAAAATTTTTCTGAGCCATGATTATATTTTTATCAATGGGGAATGGCAAACTCGAACAACTGAAAAGCACAGTATTCATCCAATTTTCTATTACCTGTGCTAAAAGACAACGTTTAGGGGCAGAATATATGTGTCTAGCAGGTCAAAATGTTATTACCGTGAGTTGGCACCTATTTATATTGGTAGGATAAGTCTTGTGAAAAATTACAGGCAGTCAGATACTAAGAAAAGGAACTTTAATCAAAATAAGTCAGTCAAAGCTTCCTGCCTCTGTCCTTCCTGATAGTTTGGTCCATTTTTCTAGCTGTGGTTTGTTTTTTTTTTAAACACTCAGCTTCCTGTTATTATGAGTAGCTACCTTTCTGGCCAGACTTTTAATAAATTACAGGGCTAGACACATCAAGGTAGCTTCACAACGTTAGTTAAATGGAATTGAAAACACCAGAAGCCCAAGATAAGTGGGTGGTTTATTGGACAGTAACCTAATAACACCAGCCAAGCAATTGTACTCTAGTTACCTAGAGGTTTCTTTGTCAAACCTTTGTGATGTTATACACCTTATGAATGATTCTGTACTTACTGAGGGAGTATACTTGCATTTACAATATGACAGAGATTCTAAGAAGGAAATCAGAGGTGGTTGCATCCTTATTGGAAAATCATGGGTAGATGTTAATACAATTGGGGACAATAAAAATTGCTCTGCTGCTCATTAGAAGTGAATGAGCCACACCTCTTGCCTGTTTAAAAAGGGTGTTTCTTCCTGTAGTTTCTTTATTTGCCCACTGGAAGTTTGGTTGTATTTTACTACAAGAAACTGGTTTTTAACAATATTGAACAACAATGATTCAGACAGAAATGAAGTCATTTTCAATTTCTCCAAATCATATAAAATGACCCTGTGGGAAATACACCCAAGCATTTCCTCCTGAGAGGAGTACTGCTTGAAGAGGAGAAAATGTGAATTTGTAAAGGACCTTCACCTCCTCACTCATTCCTTAAACACATTTTTTTAAGCACCTACTATGTGCCAGGAACTATGGTGTCCCATAGGAACACAGAAGAAAGCACAGAGATGTGACTCAGCTCATATGAGGATGAGAATTTGGGGGGGGGGGAATTCAGCAACGAAACTAGCAGACAATAACATTACAAACGTGGTGGGTGGAAAAGGATAAGTTCAGAGAACCATGAGAAGAGGGGGTGGTATTAGGAAAGGCTTCCTGGAAGTAGTCACAGTTGAGCTAAAGGATTAGTTAATAGACAGTGGATTGAAGGGATTGAGGGAAGTGTGAGTCTAATGAAGGGAATGACCCATACAGAGGCACTGAGAAGGTAGCAGTGCTTTTGAATTACTTAAAATATAATTCAGGGAATTCCCTGGCAGTCCAGTGGTTAGGACTCTGTGCTTCCACTGCCATGGGCGTGGGTTCAATCCCTGGTCAGGGAACTAAGATTCCACAAGCCCCGCGGTTTGGCCCCTGCCCCCCAAAATATATATGTATATATATATATATAAACTTTAGAAGGTGCTGGAGTACTGGAGGGGAGGGAGGATGGCGGGAAATGAAATGGAGAGGTTCTCAGAGCCTACACTATTTAAGGCCTTCCTGGTACACACTGAAGAGAGTATAATGTGGGAAACTCTTTCCTAGAGATAGGAAATTTGTACAAAGTTGTCCAGTGTAAATACCTAGCTGCTGGGCAGGTATATATTGATGCACATAAGATGCAATGACAGCATGCATCTCACTGTCCCTCTGGGAATTCTGGAGCTCTAAGGAAGTCCCTGTGCCTATGCATGGCAAGAATCTGGGCTGGCTATTTGGGAGTTTCACTGAACACATTTGGCAAACGTGGCCTACTTCCAGCACGTTCACGCCAGTTCATTCAGCCAACAGCTACTGAATTTTGTCTACGTGTCAAATTCAGAATGAAAGAGGCCCAGTGTGGACAGTAGGAATGAAAGTGAGGGGAAGAGGGAAAGAAACTGACCCTGATCATCTATAACCTACCAGTCATCTCACATACATTATTTAGTATATCCAGAAATTCCTTGCAGTGGGTGTTACCAGGTGCATTTTAAAGATGAGAGAACTGACATTCATCAAGGTTAAATTAAAAGACTTGTCCATGTAAAGGGTGTAGCCAGGATACTGACCTAGTTCTAATTGACTCCAAATACATTTTCCTCTTCATTATTATACTGTGGTCCCTGCCCTGAGTTTTCTCCCTCCCTGGACAGAACTCTCAGGCCAACACTTTTACTTTGTCAGAGTTTGGGGCAAATGGAGAAGAAGAGAAGTCACAGGGGTCTTGCTTGGGAGCACACACACCAAACCAAACCAAAAGACAGCATAGGAAGGGAGCAGGGCGGAACAGGGGTGAGAGAGAGGGAAGGATGACTTCTGTTCTACCGAAGTGTTTCTGAGCCAGATAATGCTTTCTAAATTAAATATACTATTTAGGTAAGACTAACCACGCAGATAAATAGTGCATAGGTTTGTTCCCCGGTGTGCACACGGCATTACGTTCCTCTCTGCACACCCCAGACCCCTCAGGGAAGGGTCCTGTCTCCAAGAAGAGGGGACGAGAAGAAAGCACGAGGCTCCATCAAAACTTAGTGCAAGGAAGAGGCAAACCCACAACATCAACTCCTCAATCGACAAGTGTTGATAAGTAAAGATTTGAGGAAGGTGGAGTAGGGGAGGGCAGACGATATTGCTTGGAGAGCCCGTAGGCTTGCATGATATCTGCAATTCACAGGACTCTTCCTCTGCTCCACTGATGGAGTGAAATAGCCAAGGTGACGCACGTGTTTATCTGCTTTTCACAAAAAGACTGCACGATAGCTGGGGAGGCCTACACAGCTTGGTAAACATACATTACAGGGCCTTGCTCTGTTGCCTCCCCTTTATTCCCCGGTGGGGCTGCAAGAGGCTCCTTGCCACGAGCTAGGGAAGTCACATCTCTTGGTTCCACCCAGGAATTTTCTCTCTTTAGCCAATGAACTTGGAGAGATTTTTGTTTTCAGTGTTGCATTTGAATGTTGGTTGTCATTTTCATTCCTTGATTCTGAATCATCTGTGCAAATCTTCCACCCTCTTTGAAGAAAAATGTGTGGGGCTGCTTTCCTCTAGAATGTGTGATGTCAGAGAGAACTAAATTTAACCAGGCACCATTACCCATTCTGGCCACAGCTATTGGCCAAACACTCAGGAATCAGACGGCCGAAATTATCGCAGGATGCCAATATTGTCTCTGACGAGGGCAAGCTTTACTTTGCATTTAAAAATTTCCCTGAAACAGAGCAGGACTGTTTATTCACCCAGGTAAGAAAGTCCATCTGCTATGTTATATGTCCCAAACCAGTGAGTTTTCAAATGGAATTTAGAGAACAGTAGGCATTTCTAGGGGGAAACTGTACAAGAAAAACTGTACTTGAAAAACTGTCCCTTCAGGCTCCAGAAGGGTTGTTTTATGGCAATAAAACATAGATTACAAGATTTTCAAAGCTGTTTGAAAACCACCAGAGCTGAGACTATCAGTTATTCTGCCTCTTTCTTATGTAATTCTTCTAGTTATCTCTTGTTCAGGGTTCACTTTCATAGCCTAGATGAGTTTGTGGTGCTATTTAAGGCAGATTGATTATCACCCAAGAAATCTATGGAATATCAGCAGCAGACAGGTGAAAGCGCTGTACTGAACCTGATTCCTTGGCTTACTGTCCAAATTCAGTGATTATAAATGCAAAAAGAAGCCTGTAATCTACCTGAAGAAAAAAGAAAGGCTGTTGGTAATTTTCATCTTCAAAGACGAAGGTGATTTAACACATAATAAGTTCATCTATTCCTTGGGCTTCCCTGGTGGCACAGTGAATAAGAATCCACCTGCCAGTGCAGGGGACACAGGTTCGAGCGCTGGTCCGGGAAGATCCCACATGCCACAGAGCAAGTAAGCCTGTGCGCCACAACTCCTGAGCCTGTGCTCTAGAGCCTGAGAGCCACAACTGCTGAGCCCATGTGCCACAACTACTGAAGTCCACGCACCTAAAGCCTGTGCTCCACAAGACAAGCCGCCACAAAGAGAAGCCCGTGCACCGCAACGAAGAGTAGCCCCTGCTCACTGCAACTAGAGAAAGCCCACAGAGCATCGAAGAGCCCATGCAGCCAAAAATAAATAAAATAAATTAATTAAAAATAGTGTATATGTGTCAATTGCAATCTCCCTAAAAAAAAAAAAAAATTTCACCTATTCCAAAAAACTTTTATCCACAACTATGTTCCTGGATTGTTATTTGCAATACAAAAGAATTGAAAACTATCTAAATGTTTACCAATAATGGAATATTTCAATAAATTATGGTATATTTACATGTTGCAATATTAAGTAGCAGTTTAAAATGGTGTTTTCAGAACTTGTAATAACAAGGGGGAAATATATTATGAGGGTCTGAGAACAAAAGTAGATGAAAACATACATGCAAAATAAGATCTCACCTGTGTATATAAATCTATATGTTAGAAAAATACTGAGCATAAATTTTAAAATTTTGGTTGTAGTTTTTCCATTCATTCAACTCTTTAGTATTTTCTATAATGCAGCTATAGTATAAAAAAGGGTTTATATTAAAAACAGGATACCTTTTAGAAAATATTGAAATATAAAATTTCTAAGCCCTCTTCTCTTTCTTCTGTTTCACCAGCCATTCACCAAGTTTTAAAGTAAAACTGCTTTTATTAAAAGACAGAAATTCCATTAAATATACCAATTTTCCATCAGGCACCGTTTTCTCTAATGATGACTTCAATTTTTATGCATAAATACCCTTAGCATTTCTATTTACAGGATCCTGCATTTGTTAACATTTCTGAAACATTCCTCTCTAGGCTTTTGGCAAGTCTAGAGGTTTTCTTTGGTTTACAATCAAGACATAAAGATTAATCCTTTAGCCAGCATAACCAACTCTGTCTTTAGTTAGTCCGTTGTGGGGCTCAGATGAGTCTTCCTAAGGCAGCAAATTTCTCCCTGTGCTGAGTGGATTTTGATATTTCCCGGGCTGTGCTGTGAGTGGTTGGTTCCCACCCACTCTGGGTCAGAAGGAACAGACCCCCAATCAAATCTACATCAGCTCTCCCTGGGAAGTGATTTTATGGCTTCCAGAGGTCGCATGAATTAAGAGGCTGCCTGAGGCTTTTATGTGGCAAATGGTTGATACAATTTAAAAGGTCATATTTTTTCTAACTGGTTGCCTCATATAAAATGTACTTTTATGAGTTCTATTATACAGGCCTGTGACCCAGCTGCATTAGAGGGTCTGAGCAAATTTAATCATGAGCATCTCAACTGCCTTTTCTGAAAAATGGGGCATTATGATGCTGAATGGATAACCAATGTATCATTGTCAAGGACCTCGAAAACAAAGTTTTATGTGAAAGCTTTCTAATGGCTATCCTATAACATATATTTAACCTAACCCATCTTCTGAAATACTTCTACAATACTATATAGATAGGGTCTATTTTACAAGAGACATTGCTTTGCCTCAAAAATCTTTCATATCACTTCAGTGCCCAGGAAGGATCACAGTACTTGTGTATTTTAATTTGGTATCTTAATCTAATTTTTATTTCTAAATTAAGACACTGAAGATGTTTGTGCACTTAGAAAAAACCATGTGTTGGTTTAGTCTCTGAATGAAATGCAAACAGAAAAAAACCCACTTAAAAGGTACTGAACTTTCCTACTCAAATTGGGGACATTTAGAATACATACTGTACCAGAGTTAATATGTGGTATCTAAGGTTTTTATCATTCAACATGCAATATTCTTGTACAACATTAGCTTGGCAAATAATCGGGGCAGCTGGTTAATCGTTAGCCTTTGACTCTGGACCTGGACTCAAAAACAAGAATATTTATGAGAGGAGGGAAGGTTGAGGGAGAAAAAAAAAAGTTTTGCCAAAATACCATGTTGAACCATTTTTCTACAACATCTCAGTACTTAGTAAATAAGTCTTGACTCTCAATTTCACTATTCTTCAAAATCACTTTCAAGGTGAAGACCTGCCCCTAGAAAACATTTTCTTACGTTTGCCCAGGCAGTAGATCAGCTTGAACTGCAATATTGGAGCAAGATTAGTCAACTTTTCAGAAAAAGGATTTCTTAAAATATTTCTTAATTTTTCTTCTTAAAAAAATACCCTCATAATACAATGCTAAAGGGGGAAAATTTTACACATGCATATATAAAAATATGTAATAAAATATGTATATGTATGTGAACTCGACTTAATAAAATATGTATATATATACATAGAAAGTGACTGGAATGGAATATTCAAAAACGTTAGTGGTGCGTGTCCCCAGGTCATAAAGTTATTGATAGTTTCAATTTTCTTTTTAGACCTTTCCATAGATTTATAAAGCTTGAAGTATAATTCACATACCATAATCTTCATAACTTAAAATGTAAAATTTAGTGTTTTTTGGTATATTCACAAGGTTGTACAGCCATCACCTCTATTTAATTACAAAACATTTTCATCACACCTCAAAAAGAGTCTAGGGCTTCCCTGGTGGCGCAGTGGTTGGGAGTCCGCCTGCCGACGCAGGGGACACGGGTTCGTGCCCCGGTCTGCGAAGATCCCACACGCCGCGGAGTGGCTGGGCCCGTGAGCCATGGCCGCTGAGCCTGCGAGTCTGGAGTCTGTGCTCCGCAACGGGAGAGGCCACAGCGGTGAGAGGCCCGCGTACCGCTATATCCATTAGCAGTCATGTTCTATTCCTCTCTGCTCTTAGCCCCTGGCAACCACTAAGCAATTTTCCATCTCTATAGAGCTTCCCATCCTGGATATTTCATATAAATGGAATTATACAATATATGGTATTTTGTGTCTCTTTTCTTTGACTTAGAATGTTCTGATGTTCTATCATGTATCAGTACTTCATTCCTTTTTATGGCTGAATATTCCATTGTATGAACATACCATATTTTGTTTATCCACTCATCAACTGATGAACATTTGGGTTGTTTCTACTTATTGGCTATTATGAATAATGCTTCTAAGAACATTCATGCGCAAACTGGTATATGGACAGATGCTTCCAATTCTCTTGGGTTTATATCTAGGCATGAAATTGCTAGATCTGACTGTAACTCTATGTGTAATTGTTGAGTAACTGCTAAATTGTTCTCCACAGTGGCTACATCACTTTACATTCCCATCAGCAATATTTGAGGGTCCCAATTTCTCCACATCTTCACCAATGCTTGTATTTGTCTGTCTTTGTGATTCTAGCCATCCTATTGAGTGTGATGTTGTATATATTGTGGTTTTGATTTGCATTTCCTTAAATGGATAATGATATTAAGCATCTTTTCTGTGCTTATTGGCCATTTGTATATATTATTTTGAAAAATGTTTATTCAGATCCTTTGCCCATTTAAAAAACTGGTTTATTTATCTTTTTGTTCTTGAGTTGTAAGAGTTCTTTATATATTCTAATACAAGGTCTTTGTCAGATATACAATTTGCAGATGTTTTCTTCCATTCTGAAGGTTGCCTTTCCACTTTCCTGAAGGTGTCCTTTGAGGCACGGAAGTTTTAAATTTTGATAAAATCAATTTATCTATTTTTTCATGGTTATTGCTTATGCTTTTAGAGTTATATCTAAGAAATCATTGGCTAATTTAGGTCACAAAATTTTATGCCTATGGTTTCTTATAGTTTTAGATCTTACATATAAAGTTTTGAATTAAATTTTATTTGGTGTGTTGTAGGGATCCAACTTCATTATTTTACATGTGGATATCCCATTGTCCCAACACAATTTGTTGAAAAAAAATTATTCTTTCCTCTATTCAATTGTCTTGGCACCCTTGTTGAAAATTAATTAACTATAAAGGTAACAGTTTCTTTTTAGACTCTCAATCCTATTCCATTGATTTATATGTCTATCCTAGGCCAGTACCACACTGTGTTGATTACTGCAGTTTATAGTTTTATAGTAAGTTTTGAAATCAGGAAGAGTGAATTCTCCAACTTGGTCCTTTGTTTTTTTTTTTTTCCTGTGGTTGTTTTGGCTTTCATGGGCTCCTTGAATTTCCATGTGAATTTTTGGACCTGCTTGTCAACTTCAAAAAAAGAAGCTGGGACTTTGATAGGTATTGAATTAAACTTATGGATTAAATTGTATGTACTGCCATTTTAATCATATTAAGTCTTCCATCCCATGAACCTGGAATGTATTTCCATTTATTTATATCTTTTCAAGTTTCTTTCAATAATGTTTTGTACTTTTCAGTGCACAAGTGTTACATTTCTTTTGTCAAATGTATTACTAAGTATTTTATAATTTTTGACACTATTGTAAATAAAAATATTTTCTTAATTTTATTTCATGTTGTTCATTGCTAGTGTGTGGAAAAGCAGCTGATTTTTGTATACTGATCTTGTATACTGTAACCTTGCTGAATTCATTTATTAGCTTTAATAGTTTTGGTGGCTTCCTTAGAATTGTCTATATATAAGATCCTCTTATCTGGGAATGGAGATGGTTTTAATCCCTTCTTTACAGTCCAGATGACTTTTGTCTCTTCTTCTTGCCTAATTGTCCTGACTAAAACGTCAAATTTAATGTTGAATAGAGTGGATACCCTTGCCTTGTTCCTGATCTTAAGGGGAAAACTTCCCATCTTTTACCATTAAATATGATGTTAGCAGGGAGTTTTTGTAGATGTCCTTTATCAGGCTGAGAATTCTCTTCTAGTCTTAGTTTATTGTGTTTTTATCATAAAATGCTGTTAAATTGTGTCAAAAATTTTTTTGCATCGATTGAGATGATCATGTGGTTTTTGTCTTTTATTATATTAATATGGTATATTGTCCAGAACTGAGCTAGAGAGAGTTGGGCCAGGTGTCTCAGTTCTAGGTGGTCAGTTAAAACAATAAGCCAAAATGAAAGCAACAGTCAAGGCTTCCATCACTTACAGTGATAGTATAGACAAGAAGCTAAACAGGAAAAAGTGCCTGTGCTATTTTTCCCCATAAAATGGTGCCAGGAGGTCAATGGATCAATGCAGATATTGGGGACCACCTCACTGCTGAGGGAGCCCCAGACAAAAGAGTCCTGCTGATTTATGGACCCAGGGTTGTAGGGGAGGGAGAGGGAGAAGGGCTAGGAGTGGAGAAAGTATCTTCAAGGCTCCTCAGATAAGGTGGGCTTGACAGAGGCACCTGAGAGAGGCCTTGGCTGAGGCTCCTCTGATAAAGAGGCCTCCACATGGAGGCTCCTGAGCTAAGAATGCAGGTATTCATAAAAGCAAGGCTGGCCAGAGGGGACTGAGCTGCAACTCCCATCAGAGACTGCATTTTAATGGCTATGCATCAAGTCTGGTGTGTATGGGGGGAGAAGCTTTCCCCTCTGAGGCCTGTTGGGTAAAACCTTTATTATTACCTTCGGTCAGGCCTGAAAGATCACTCATAGAGTTTTGGCCTGGAGGAAGACTCCTCACGTATTACACTGAGTGATTTTTGTATGTTAAACCAATCTTGCATTCCTGGAATAAATCTCATTATTATGATCTTCTGGTAAACGTGTAGCATCCTCCAAGGTTGAGGAAGACACCACCAGCCAAGGGGAGGCTTGACTATGGTCTGCACTTTGGGGATCAGGGAACTGAGGCAGTACTAATTGCAGCTCTATAGCACTTCTGTGTTATGGTAATGATTCTGAGTCCCTTCTTGGGCATCAGGTACTATGTGACACTTTCTGGCTGGAGTTGTAATTGGTAGAAGGTCCTCTTCTCTGGTGAAGTGATCAACCATCTTGGGAAGTATATTTTGAAATGGAAGTAACACCAGATCAAAGAATTACCTAGACGAGCAGCACACTTTGTGAGGCAGAAATAAACTTCTGTTGTTAACCCATTGTGGTTTTGGAATTGTTCTTTAGAACAGCATAGGCTTATCTATCCAGACTAGTATGAGGGTGGTAACCGCTCCTTGTGTACAGCATTCATTGACTTTGCAGCACGAATTTTATGGAGCAGGACTGTGATAACATACAGAAGGGTGTTGAGTCTAGGGACAGCATCCACTGGGTTTTAACGAGACAGTCTTCATCTTCAGTTTGAAGCTGAGCTTTGCACAGATGTACCTAGGACAGAACTCGGATTTCTTCTTTTCCAGATCAATAAAGCCCTAATTAGTTGACCTTTCTGGTCTGCTTCAAACATTGTTTTTATGTCATATCATTTCTTTCTTCTTGGGTTTCATTTGTTTTTCTTTGCCCAAATACTCCGGCAGAGGAAGCCTGCCATATGTTCTACGAATTAACCAGTAAACTCACTCATCAGAAACATTGTTTGTCCATTATAGTCAATTCTCATGAACCCATTAAGGCAGGACCAAGGGAATCATAAACACGAATCTCCGTTCTGCTGCCTTGAGCCTCACCACCTTCTCTGTTCAGGTAGTTGAGTGACAAATGATCATTTTTCAAAATCAGGTCCTTTCATTGAAATGGCTTACTTTCACACATGATCAAGTTTGGGGATTTTATTTTCCAGGTCAAAAAAAATCCCTGAAACTTTTCTACCAGTTATTCAAATGTATTCTTTCATGCCTAGTTAGCAACAATTATCTCTAGGAGGAAGTGTGATAGGCCTTTAAATGGTTACTGCACTACAGCTAACAGATGGGAACAACTGTAGTTCAAGCAAACAAATGAAAAGAGCAAAGGGACTTCAACCTGGAAGCTTAGAGAGAGAGGCCTGAGACTGAGGGTGATGGAGGGAAATCACAGAGGCAAAGTCTTGTGGAGCAACGTAGGCATCCTCAATTCTCCACTAGCTCTAAGGTGCTCACCTGGCGGAGACACTTAGCACCAGGTAATGGTTTTAGTCCATTGGTGCTGATGAGAAATGCTAATACTTCTTATTAAAGGCTCAGCAAAGAACGCCTAATAAGAGGGAAAAGTGTCATCCTGCAAAGTGTCGGTCCCTTTCGAAGTGACTGGTGTCCAATTTTGGGTCATAAAGAGTCAGAAAAACAACATACCATTTTTTCAGTAAGACTTAATTCTTTCTACATCTCTCTCCTTTATTGATTCATTAACTGAATATCTCCTATGTGCCAGAAACTCTGCTGAGTGTTCAGAATAAGCAATGAATAAGACATACTTTTACCCTCAAAAATCTTTACCCTCTGATGGGTATATCTTTACACTGTATGGTCTGTGGGCTAAAACAAAGCTGTGTGGTATTTATCAGGTGAGAGCAATTTGTGACCAGAGCTGTGGAGGGTGCTGGAAAGCGTCACAGAGGAAATAGCGGTGAAGGACGAGTGAGTGGGACCCCGATCAATGCCACGTACTCTGTCCAGCTCTCGTCATATTTGCCTTACTCCTGTTCCCTTCTACAGGTTGGAGAGGAGGTCCTAGGAGGAGATCAGCATGACTTGAGCTTTTCCCATGGGCAATCAGAATGGTGGCAATCTTGTGAGCAACAGTGTTTAGGAATACAAAAGGAGGAGCAGGGTGATGAGTCAGTAGTAGACATGTCATTTGGAGGTTCCTACAAGGTATCTAGGAGATGTTTGGGAGGCAACAGATTTATTTTATCTGGAACAATGGATTTTTTTTTTTATTCTTTCAAATGTTTAACATGGCTAGTTGTTAGGGATGCAGGGGGAAAATAAGCATGTAGGCTAAAGACGTGTTGTAACTTCACAAAGTACTCTGACATACACTGTCAATTGGGTTTCAGGCAGGAAGCAGTTAGCATGCTCAAACTGAGTAGAGTTTAATAAAGGGATTATTTACAAAGGAGCAGACGGGGGAAGGAAAATCAAGATAGTGTAGCACCGCAGAGTTCATAATAGCAGGAAGTCATTATCAAGAGCAGACAGCGGTTACCAGTTCCCAGAGAGGAAGTAGAGAGCCCTGCAGAGAGAACCATGTGACAGGAGCTGTGGCTTTTAGTAGAGAGAAGATGACCAGTTGAGCCTCCCAGAGAGGCAGCCCATCCCCTGCTAGTACCTCCATTCGCGTGACCAGAGACAGAGGACAAAGATGCCCTTGACAGAGACCCTCCAGCTCAACCTCATGGGGCACAGAGGAGGATGCAGAAAGTTGGGGAGTAGATCTAGAGAGGTAAATAGATGTTCAGCATACGTACATAGTTTATGGGTGTGTGTGCTGAACATCAGGTTCCATATCCCTGATCAGGGAACTAGGATCCCGCATGCTGCGGCCAAAAAAAAATAAAGTCAACAGGCTACGAAATGATGATCCTGTGTTGAACTCAGCTCTCTCTCCAAGTCTTACGCTTTCTCATGGCATCTTGCAATTCTGAGAGAGCTGGGTGAGAAAGAAGCATGGAAGCACACGGGCAGTTTGATCTGAAAAGACAGTGAGATTGGACTTGCCTGATGTCTTCAGGCTGAGCAGTAGCAGGAGTAAAATCTCAGAGGTCGAAAGAGTGGTCTGGTCAGGCTAGAGAGTCAGAAGAGAAGAGGGCGGTGGGCGGGGTGCTGGAGACAACATTTAAGAGGCCAAGGGCTTGAAAGATGCCACAGGAGCCAGTTGCATAGAAGGGAGCAGAAAATTCACAGAAAGGAGAAGGAGACGAGGCTCAGAGGGATTAAGCCACATACCCAAGAAAATAACGACAGTTAAGAGCAGCAACAGCATTTACCTGACTGCACAAGCAATGATCTTTCTGGGAGAGCCTTTCTTTACATACTCCCCTCTTCCTCACCAAGGCACTTAGAGTGTCCAGAGTTCCACTACCTTCACTGACTCAGCAGGAAATCTGAAGATTCAGTTGCCCAGTGAAAGGATCTATTTTCCTACTTCTACCCCCAACTCCCTTCTCCTTCCCTTCCCCTCTCCCCTCCTACACTCCTCCCTAATCGTGTTGAAATATCTCTAATGCCTCCTGGACTTCCCTGGTGGCACAGTGGTTAAGAACCCACCTGCCAATCCAGAGGACACGGGTTCGATCCCTGGTCCGGGAAGATCCCACATGCCGCAGAGCAAGTAAGCCTGTGCGCCACAACTACTGAGCCCGCGCACCACAACTACTGAAGCCCACGTGCCCAGAGCCCGTGCTCCACAACAAGAGAAGCCACCGCGATGAAGAGTAGCCTCCGCTCGCCGCAACTAGAGAAAGCCCGCGTGCAGCAGCAAAGACCCAATGCAGCCAAAAATAAAATAAATAAAAATTAAAAAAGAAAAGAAATATCTCTAATGCCACCTGGCAGAATATCCATCCCTTCAACTGATATTTATTGAGTCCCTACCATGGTAGGCATTGTTCCTAGGTGCTGGGGATTTGACAGTGAACAAAGAAGACGGAAATCTCTGCCCTCAAGAAGCTTACATTTTAGCTGGGAGAAAACAAATTAAGTAAAATTTATCATACTGCTGATAAGTGCTATGGAGAAAAAGTTAAAAAGGGGGAATCTTGCTGGAGGTGGTAATTTTAAATAGAGAGGTCAGGAGATCACATTTGGAAAAAAGCCTAGGGCATGGGACAAGGGCTATGGGGATATCTGGGGAAAGCACATCCAGTTAGGAATGAGCAGAAGCAAAGGCTTGAAGACTCTGGCTGTGACTCTAAGTGAAATGCGAAGACACTGAGGTCTTTCAGCAGCGAAAATACGTGCCTGAACATAAATTGTAAAAGGCTCACGCCCACTGCTCTGCAAATGGGCTGTGGATGGATAAGGACAGTAGTCGGGGACCAGTTAGGAGGCAATCATGTGCGGGGGAGAGATTATGGAAGCTGTGTTGGATGCAGTTAAAAAAAAAAAAGTTCAGTTTCTGGATGTAATTTGAAGCTGACAAGATTTGCTGGTGGATAGCATGTGGGAAAGAGACAAAGAGAGGGGTCAACGATGAGGCTGTGAGTTTTAGCCAGGAAGCTGGAAGGATGGAGTAGCCATTTTCTGACTTGGTGGTTCCTCCTGGGAGTCTGAGGTAGGAGTTCAGGTCGGGACGTGTTACGTATGAGCTGTCTTTTAACATTCAAGTAGATATGGTGAGTAGGCAGCAAGATAGGAGCATCTGTAGTTGAGCGAGGTCCAGACTGGTGACACAAATGTGGGAGTGAGCAGGGAATTCCCTGGCGGTCCAGTGGTTAGGACTCTGTGCTTTCGTTGCTGGGACCTGGGTTTGATCCCTGGTCAGGGAACTAAGATCCCACAAGCCGTGTGGCGTGGCCAAAAAAAAAAAAAAAAAAAAAAAAAAATGTAAGGGGCTTCCCCGGTAGCACAGTGGTTGAGAGTCCACCTGCCGATGCAGGGCACACGGGTTCGTGCCCCGGTCCGGGAAGATCCCACATGCCGCGGAGCAGCTGGGCCCGTGAGCCATGGCCGCTGAGCCTGCGCGTCCGGAGCCTGTGCTCCGCAACGGGAGAGGCCACAGCAGTGAGAGGCCCGCGTACCGCAAAAAAAAAAAAAAAATGTAGGGGTCAGCATGTAGATGTTACTTAAGGCCATGAGGCAGAAGCCCCTGGAGAGGGTGTATTTAGTGAAGTGCTGATTCTGAAGTGCTCTAACCTTCAGAGGTCTGTACAGGAATGACCCGAGCCATGGGCGAGAGACAATGGGGAGGGGCTTGAGGAGCGATAAACTGGAGTTCACAGATCTTGCCCAAAGGTGGTAGCCACCTCTCAGATCCAGCTGATTTCTGCCATGGAAAATGCACAAGCTGTCCCAGTGGCACCAGAACTCCCCGACAAAACATACCTCCAGATCACCAGTTGGTGACCTCGGCCTTTCTGGGTTTACCACCCCCCTGCAACTCTGTCATGCTATTTGATCAGTCTCATCTCTGTTCACAAGCTCAGATTTTGCACAGTACCTAGTGCTTGATATTGTGGGTCTAGGTTCTCCTTTAATTCGTAAATCTAGGCTTTACTTTCTGGAGGACCAGAGGTGTGCTGGTGCTAGCTTCCACTGGCTTAACGGAAACCAATTTTAGATTTTCTGAAATTTTGCAAGCTAGATAATAAACACAGCCATTATTAAAATTAAATGACCTAATAACCAGCTAGGACCTAGTGTAGAGCACAGGGAACTATACTCAATATTTTGTAGTAACCTATCAGGGAAAAGAATCTGAAAAAGAATATATGTATATATAACTGAATCCCTTTGCTGTACACCAGAAACTAACACAACATTGTAAGTCAACTATACTTCAATAAAAAAATTAAATGACATAAACATAAATACTCAAAACTCATCACTTCCTAATTATTTTTACTACATTTTGTTTTTCTGTATGCTTCTGAGGGTTGGTTTGTTTGTTTTTTAACTTTAATTTTATCTGTATCCTGGAAATACTACACAGTGCTATGTATTGCCTCCTAACTGGTCTCTTCCTAACTCTGCTTTTAGTGACTTCATGCTGGTAGCTTTAAATAGGCCATGTGGGAATATTTACACCACGAAAATACAAATCAGGGCCATTTTCCCTGGAAAGCCAGTTTGAAACCTTTATCAGCATACCACTGTACAAATGTCATCCTTGGGAATGCATCACAAGTGTCTGATAGAAACTGGACGTGACAATGGTAGACAGGCATGGAGAGACTAAAGTTCAGATTGACTATTCCCTAATTCCTGACAGAGTATTTATTTGGTGATCATTTTTTAAATAAGCCTAAGCAATTGCTGCATGGATTTTCAGAGAAGCCACACCTGCAATTTGCATCTTCTGCTTTCCCAGTTACAAAACTGATGGGATGCACCACAGAAGGTCAACACAACAATTCTCCAAGGAGTTCTCTGCAAAATAGCTTGACATTTTGGGTCAGTGTTTCCTGACTGCCACTCAATGATAAACCCTATTATAAAACTGCAGTTGGAAAGAATATATAGTTTTCCCCAGAGCTCAAGGAGCAGGTAAAGAGAGACAAAGTATAATTAGGACAGTGGGGAAATGACTCTTCAGAGAGCAAAACATGTACAACAATTTTTTAAATTCAAGTTTTAAATTCCATTTTTAAAAGGTCTATGCCTTTGCAAGAAATAAGTTTTCAACCGTCAAGGGTTCAAGTTGGGCGTCACGTAGCTCTCACGTAGGTAAAACCAAATGAGGCTTACTTTCCCCTTCAGGTTTCCTGAAGCTAACCTTTTTCCTTCCTTTTTACATGCCCTCTCCACAAATAGAGCTGGTAAAAAGTATCTGTTACAATGACCCAGGCTTTATCATTCATGGCAAATCTTTCTAAATTATAGGCTTTTCCTCATAGAGACCATTTACAGTGGGCATAATACAAGGCTGTGTTCAACCATGGCACTCTTTGAACTAGACGTACCATGTTATTACCACACTAAACTGGAGTGGCCAGTTTTTCTATAAATAAATATCCTCCTCGCTGGGTAGATGAAAATCCTTAGTAACAGTTCCTGTATTATTGATTTTCTGGTTTCTAGCTTCTCTGCTGGGAATGACTTTTGAGTTGTTTTGAAAAGAGAAGTATTGTAAACACTTGACTGTTGGCGAACTCAAGAAAAATCCGATTAACAGGGAATCAATAATATTATTACTCAGCTGGGTTCCCTGTAATGCTTCCATCTCTGGACCAGGTGAGTGGATGGGGTGAGGAAGTGAGCTCTTTCAAAGAGATCGTGTGTTGTTCCTGGATTCCATTTGTTTCTTTGCAACAGTCCTTTAATTTTGGAATGTTGGAAATGGAGCTAATGATGACAGTTTGAACAAGATTGGCTTCCTCTCTGAGGGAGAACAAAGCAGAGATTATTGGCTTTGACAAAGGTGGCTGGAAGTTTAATCAACCACTCTGAGACGTTGTATCATCCACAGGAAATAAAGTCCAGGAATTCACTAGAATTGTATGGCTCTTTATACAACATTAGAAGTCCATGCACACATTATATTTTCAGGTCAGTGGTTTGATTGTTGATGCTGTTTGTCTTGTTTTCTTTTTCTATAAACCCTCTAAATAGAGGTTTGGAGGCATTTAAGGGCAGGATTCTGGTAGAAGCCTCAGGCATCATCTGATTTCCTTCACTGCCATATCTTGGGTCCCTGCAACTACATCTTCTAGCCCTGGGGACAAGTTCCTGGCCAGGACCCCCTGGTCAGACACCTGTGCTCCCAGAGTCAAGTCAGCTATGTAGATGGCTGCTGAGTTCTAATCTTTTGCACCTGTTCTGATATTGCTTTCTTGTGAACTGGCTCTCACCTGGACCTCAAACCTATTATTTGAATCCTCAACCTGTCTACTTTTGCCCCAGGGCTTAGCTGGATATGCTTCCCTAAGCCAGACTTCCTGTGGTTGAGTTCCTGATACCTCACAACACTCTCCATCTTTGCCTGGTCTGCCTGCCTGGCTACACATCAGGTGACCACTGATGACCACATCCCATGACATGTGCTCACCTCTTTGGGCTTTTATCAGTTATAGCCTTGTTCTTAGTCCTGGCTACACATTTGAGCCACAAGTGAACTTTTATACTGTGTCTGGGACTCACTCCTAGGAATTCAGATTTAGTTGGTCTCATAGGGAATATTGATTTTGTTTTTAGAAATTAAAATTCCTTGTTATGGGCTGAATTGTGTCTCCCCCCCACTCCCAATTCATATGTTGAAGTCCTAACACCCAGTACCTCCAATGTGACTGTATTTGAATATCGGGTCTTTAAATAGGTAATTAAGTTAAAATGAGGTCATTAGGGTGGGTCAGAATCTAATATGACTGATACTCTTATAAGAAGAGGAAATTAGGACACAGAGACACAGAGGGAAGACCATGTGAAGAAGACGCAGGGAGAAGAAAGCCATCTACAAGCCAAGGAAAGAGGCCTCAGAAAAAAATACACCCTGGTGACACCTTGACCTCAGACTTCTAGCCTCCAGAATTGTGAGAAAATAATATTTGTCATTCAAGCCACCCAGTCTGTGGTATTTTTTATGGCAGTCCTAGCCTTAAATAGATTCAATGAGTAGCCAGGAGTGGGAACCACTAATCTGGTTCCGAAATTTTAGCATTCATCAAGTCACCTGGAGGGCTTGTTAAAACACAGGTTGCTGAATCCAAGCCTCAGAATGTCTGATTCAGTACATACTGAGTGCGAGCTGAGAATCTGCATTTCTATCACCAGATGCTGTTGTAGCTGGTCCTAGGACCGTATTTGCAAACCACTGCATTAACTTATTATGTGTTGTAGTTGACCTTCCTTGATCCTCCAACTTCTGCTGTCAATTCTTGGACTGTTATGGAACAGCCTCAGTGCCCAGGGGTTGCCTGGTCCTTGGTCCTGGTTCTACCTGGGCTGAGTAAAGATTCATACATTTATCTGCCCTTGATTCATACATTCATTCATTTCCAAATTCATACATTAGGAAAATGGAAATTCTGGTGAAAAAACATGTCTGGGAAGAGCTGCAGTTTCAAGAAGGCTGTATATATGTTTGTGAATATATGTATCTACAAAGGATTTGAGGCAACTACTAAAATTTGGGAGAATTTGGTCACTTCCCATTTGAAGATCTGAATAAATATTTCAATTTCAATACATTAAATATCAAATGAATTCTATCGGTTTCTGTGACATTAATATTTACTAGACATTTGTTAAAGTTTTTCCTCTCAACAATTTATTAACATGTCATTTTGAAGAGTCAATATAAGTAATAATAGTATTGGTAATGCTGTCTCAGATTTGAAGAGTACTTTGCGGTGTGCCAGGAAGAGGCTGGATGTGACACTCCATCATGTATTACCCCCTTTTAGTCTTGTGAAGCCTGATCACACTAGAACTTTTAAGTTCCTTCTTCCTGACATCCATCTCTTTGGCTCTGGGTTAGCTAGCTGAAGCATGAGAATTTCACTGTCTGAAGCCATTCCTGTCCCCTACTTGCTCCTCTAACAGAGCCTTTAAAGTACTATTTGACCAACCCACCGTTTTTTGTTTTTTTTTCGGTACGCGGGCCTCTCACTGTCGTGGCCTCTCCCGTTGCGGAGCACAGGCTCTGGACGCGCAGGCTCAGCGGCCATGGCTCACGGGTCCAGCCACTCCGCGGCATATGGGATCTTCCTGGAACCGGGGCGTGAACCCGCGTCCCCTGCATTGGCAGGCGGACTCTCAACCACTGCGCCACCACGGAAGCCCCAACTCACCCTTTTAAGCACCGTAGAGGAGAAGACAGCCTCAGGCTGTGAATTCCTTGAGAGTTATCTTTATGCCCCCAGTGAACAAGGATTAAGTGTGCAATAAGTATGGATTAAGTATCCAATAAATAATCGTTGACTCAATGAGAAAATGAAACATATATTTTGCATAGAATATGTTATTTCTCACCTTTCTGCCTTTTCATATGCTCTTCCTTTTCCTGGGTTACATGACCCCCCTTCTTTATCTAACTTTGGCTTCAAGACTCAGTACAAAGACTTATTCTGATCTGAGCTTAAGCCCTAGCAGAGTCCATCACTGTGCTGTTTCTCCCCTTTGCTTTGAAATTCAGTGGCTATTGATTTAGTAATCCCATCAATAAGAGCTAACCTTTAGAAAGGGCTGTGCAAAGCGCATTCATATGCGTAATTTCACTGAATCTTCACAAGAGTCACCTGGGGCTTTTAAACACTATACAGTCTCAGCCCCACCCGACAGCAGACGCAGCAGAACACCTGGAGATGAATCCTAGGCGTTAGCATTTTAAAGAGCTCCTCCTTATTTCAACCTGCAGTCGACATGGGGAATCACTGAGTCAGAGGGACCACATCTATGACACAACACATAAGCCTTCTCTTGTTTGAATGAGCTCTTACAACCTGAAAGAGATTTAAAAATAGTTCAGAAACTTCTCCATTCTTGGCCTCTCCCTTCCCTTCCCATGCAATGTTCCCAGCCTTCTGCAATTTTCAGCTCTTCTCTACAGTCTAAGATCCTCTTCCTCCACCTGCTTTCTAGACTGAATCACTTTCTGTCCCCTCTCGGTTCCTTCTAGATGCTTCCCCAATTGCCACCAAGTTCAGCAAAACAAAACGGCAAGTTGTTCTCACACTAGCCTTTGGAAAGCCTCAGTTCATCTTCACACTCGTAGGGTGATCATCCGTTCAAAGCCCCTCCTTTGAGGGAGAGGCATGGCCACATCTTTTTCTATCTTCAGTTATAAACATTCAACAAATGAGAGCAAATTACTTGCTCAGTGATAAGGCTGGTGGTGGAGAGGATGCAGGCATTTGTAAATTGGATTTAAGATCTTGGAATTTCTTTAAGGGGTGTCCTGGAGAGGATCTAAACTAGAGTTACAGGTTCAGAATAGCATTTGCAAAAGATAACAGGGGCTGCAGTTGAACTGAAGAGGATTAAGAGTTGGGAAACGACCTGAGGCAAAAATTGAATTTGTGGAGTAGAGGGAAATATTTTAGAAGTGGAATCCGTAAAGCAGCTTTAAACCCATACAGCTTCCCACTCCTCTGTGTCGTTGTAATTGTCCTTGAGGTGATTAGATGTCACTCAACAGGGGAACTTTTGTATTTTAAAAGGGGTTGTAGGTAATTCCCTGGTGGTCCAGTGGTTAGGACTCTGCTCTCACGCTGGGGGCCTGGGATCAATCCCTGGTCGGGGAACTAACATCCCACAAGCCGCGCGGTGCAGACAAAAAAAAAGAAAAAAAAAGGTTGTCAATTAAAAGCATTTTAACACCTACTTAGCATAATTTAATCACTTCTAAACCTTGTTTCCTTTATAAATTAAACACAAGTTTGGCTCTTAAACAAAGAACAGGAATGGGAAGCCAAAGGTAATTAAATATAAACTTTTCTGGTTTTCTTCTCTTGATCAACACTGGCTTCTGATGTAAGCACTCAGCAAACATAAAATGTTTTACATCTAACAGTAAGAGGTTTTAAATCAACTGGAAGCAAGAACAAAAAACGAAAATGTCCTAGCTCTTCCTTCAATCCACTGCTTTGCGTATATCGCTGCGTGTGTTCATTATAATTTAAGTTCTTAAAAGTTATTGAGCCAATTGGAACCTGAAGGTTATAATGTGGTGTATTTCCAGAAGCTCAAGCCCACATTTCACTCATAGTAACCGCTCAGGGTCCACCAAACCTCCTGGCATTCAAGACCTTTCCCAGTGTTCTCCAAGACCAGTCCACAAAGGGACCCATGCATGCCATGGACAGGGCGGCCATATGCTGTCGGGGGCCCAGGCCAGTTCCAACTAATGCTTATAATCTGGGGCTAATTTTACTCTAGTCCCTTTCATTTTCAAAAGTATCCTGATTCAGACTGTAAATTACTTGATCATTCTAGTTGTGAAGGATAGAGCAGATGTTTTTGTTGTAAAGGGAGAAGTTTCTCCAATATAAGACAGTTCACTTTTCCTTTCCTTCTTGACTCTGAGTAACTGACCTGGGTGAGTGACAGAATCATGTGCTTCCATGAGTTGGGACTGGAAGTAACCACGGGAAAACAGTGGAAGTGGGCTGGTGTGGGAGGGGAAGATTGGAGGTTTCTCAAACCCTCCTTATGGATGGCAGGGGTGGGATAAGAAGCAAGTGAATTTTACTATGGACACCAGTGGATCAGGGAAAAATTACTGATGAAAAATAGGATAGTTATTCTTCCTGGGACCCAAATCTTAACATCTCCTTGGCAAACTGAGTTAGAGACTGCCTGGGAAAATCCCATCATATCAATCATAAAGACAGGGACCAATGACATGCATGAGGGCAAGAAATCAAGGACTGAAAAGCCACATTGGGTAGACTCTAAGTGTGCCCACAGTGTGGTTTGAAGTGGGGAACTCCAGCATCAATGTCGGTGGGTGACTTTCACACTCATGCCTCCTCTGGAGCTGATGACTGCGCCACATTGAACAAGGTGACTAACCTCTATGTGCCTTGCTTTTCTAAACCGGGAAGTAAGGAGTATCAAAAGTGACTACATCACTGATAAAGACATTGCTTTGTTTTGCAAGTAGAAATCTTATTCCGGATTTCTTCTTTCTGGTGTAAAGCTTCTGTAAAGAGGGAGCAAATCTGTGTCCCTCATATATTGGTGAAACCTTTTCTTAGACTAGGTTATCACTGGCTAGACTGAAACTTATTGCTTGTCAAAAAGAAATCCCCAAATTGTGCTGTATGTATTTTTACCTTAAAAGCCACAATTTTGATTTAGATGACATATGTACGCCCATACAAAATGAATGAAATTGATGTTTATTTTTGTGGCTTCATAAATTCATCCATATAAGAAAAAAATAATCTTATTGGACTCTTTTTTATCATCTTTATTTCTACCTCAATTTGTACATATATGTTTCTACTATTGGTATATATATGTATGAGGAATGAAGGGTTCTCAATTTGTACATATATGTATTCATGGAAATTTTCTAGATCCATGGAAAATTTCTTGAATGTCCATCATTCACTTGATTCAGTTGTAAAATACTAATTCTACAGAGACAAACAGAGTTAAATGGGGCTAAAGAGTGCCATATAGTTTCACATAGTATAGATGAATAAATATTCATATGGATATAAGTATATGTGCCAAGTCAGAAGGAACTTGGGAGGACATCTTATTGGACTCTTGAAAGTAAAAGTCTAGATTCATTTTCATTTGCATAAACACAGACCTAACATTTGAGGAACTAACTGCTCTCAAATCCCAGAAATCAGCTAAATAAATAAATATTATTTTTAAAAGACAAGCATAATAGGTTTCTGAACTCAGTCTCATATGGAATGTCTGTGCTCATGGTCCAAAGTGGAGAACTTTTTAAAAATGTAAAATATAAGTGTTCTTTTTGACCTCGTTTTCTAATACTAGATCTTCTTATTCCTCTTACCCCCCAAGAGAGTGTCTTGTGGACAAAAGCCTTGCTACTCAAAGTGCGTTTCCAAGTCAGCAACATGGACACCACCTGCAAGCTTGTTAGAAATGAAGAGTCTCAGACCCCATCCCAAAGCTACTGGATTAGAATCTGCCTCGTAACAAATTCTCTGGGTGATTTTCATGCACTCGAGTTTGAAACGCACTGGATTAGAGAGCACTTGGCCAGGAATAGCATAGAGCATAAAAACAATTTAGTCAAATAGAAGAGTGAGTGGAATTAAAATGCCTTGAGTCTGAAAGAAATTATATTAATCCTTGGAGGGCTTTTTTCTTATCCCTGTGTGCACAATGATGTCCACCTCTGTCTTCTCTTACCACTTGTTTATAGTATCTTTCTCTTTCATATTATATATGGCGGTTGCATGTAATTGTGCTTTAACTTCATAATTGCTATTACTTAGCAAAATTTCAAACTTCCTCTAAAATTACTTCACTCCCAACCCTACAATATGCTCTATTGACATAGCCTATATCTGTTTCCTTTTCTCTGAGACTCCCACCATGAAAAGCAGACATAATATGAAATAGAAGACTGGTTTGGCTTGAGAATGTACTGATTCTGGGAGTGGAGCCAAGGACCAGTGCCAACCAGAATTGGATGAATAATACTAGGGGTAAAGCAAGATTTGGGATCTGCATTAGCAGAAAGAGGGGCTTATCTTAGTCATGGATCAGCATTCTGCTTTAGCGTGAACCACAGCTGGTGAGAATGTTCATTTCTGAGGCTGCAACATGGCATACTCTTGGCCGAGAGTGTTTCCAGAAGCACCGTCAATGGAAGGAGACGCTTGGGAATTATTTTTTCTTTTCTACTATGTTTCCACTAACAAATTATAAAGCTTCTTCCCAATTAAGATTAAAAACAGAAACAGACTCATCTTGATTATGGAAGATAGAGCAGATGAAATTGTATAGTTAAAAGGTGGAATGAACCAAAGCTTTAGAATCAGACAGACATGCTAGAGTTCAAATCCCACATCTGCCACCTATGAACTGTAAACATGACCAAATTATTTGACCTCTTGGAGCCTCAGATTTCTCACCTGTAAAATGGGGATTATACTATTTATCCTGAAGAATTGTTTTAGAGAAGCCAGTGGGATGATGTATTTACGGTCTCCAGGATAGGTCCCTGCATTTAATCACTCTATGAATATTAAAATTTCACCTTTCTCCTTTCTTCCCTAATTCTATTCTCAATCAGTGGGCAGGATTATTTTATATGATTGACTAAATACTTGAGAGATAGTCACTACTGTGATTGAGAACCAAATTGGTGAGTGTGATCTGCATATAACAGCATTATAAACAGATGCATGAGTATTATTTTTTCAGATTATGCTGCTGTGCAGAAAGAACAAGGCTGATTAGTTTGAATAGATGTGAAGGTTAGTACGGTTCTGGAATTCTTCTGCAGCGTCCCAAAGAAGAGAACTATGGTCATCTTCAAATGTTTCCCAGTATTTAGGAGGGGCCCTTTCTTTCTACTGTCTTACTTTTGAAGACTATGTAGGAAGTGATTCTTAAAAGGAAAATGTTACTGAAATGGATACATGTTTTTAATTTTTCTATGAATATCATTTTCATCTCATTCATCTAGGTCTTACTTCAATATTTAAGTGTTTACAGAGCCAGATATTATGTTAGGTACCAAGTGTACAGAAATCAACAAAACCACCAGCCAATAAATAAATATATAATTTACAAATTTTGATAAGGGCATTCAAGGGAGAGAAAAGGTTTTATCACAGTGTAGTTCCTTTCTAACCTTAGGGTTTCTATCTGGAAATAAAGCAATACATTTTTTCCCCTTACGTTTTGTTCCCTTTATATATTTATTTTGAGTGTCTACTTCTCCTTTGTAAATTCACAGCATTTTGATCATATTTTTCTTGGTGTTTGGGATGTTAAATTTTATTTGGCTTCCTTAATTCTACTAAATCTCTTTAAATTTTTTCCTGTATAACTTGATTCTACTTCCTTATTTACACTATATGGACTTCTTTTTGTGAGAATGGAGGAATCATGACTATAAATTCTAGCTATTTTATCCATATCTAGAATAGGTCTAGATATTTTGCTAATATTGAGAAAATGGGGAACAAGTACAGGACCAGAGTCCAAAAACAAAGAGGATTTTTGTTTGATTACAGCTGGCCTGACCCCAATCATAGGCTTACCCAAGATAAATAATATTTCAGCTCTATCCTGAGATGAATGTATGGAGATGGCAGAAAACATTGTGGTAGATTGTTGACTCCAATTGTTCATGCCTCTCTTTATCCACCCTCTTTGCAATGTGACTTCACAGACTACCATTAAGAGGTGGACTTTATTTCCCTACTGCCTGAATCTGAGCTAGATCTGTGACTTGCTTTAGCCAACAGAATGAGGAGGAAGTGAGTTTATGTCACTTTTGAGTCTAGGCCTTATGTTAATCTTATCCAGACACTATGAAAATAAGCTGGGGCTATCCTACTGGTAGATGGAGTCATACAGCCCAATTACTCCTATCACCCCAGCCAACAGCCAGACCATTGCCTGACGTGAGTGAAGCCATCCTTGACCAGCTAAGTCCCACTGACACCCTAGCTGATTGTGAATACATGTATGAGTCCAGTTAAACCTGAATCAGATGGTCAGAACTACACAGCTGAAATGTAGATTCATAAGCAATAAAAACAAACAAAAACTCATTATTTTAAGCTTCTGAGTTCTATTACTTAATAATAACTAATTTCAGGGCTTCCCTGGTGGCACAGTGGTTGAGAGTCCACCTGCCGATGCAGGGGACACAGGTTCGTGCCCCGGTCTGGGAAGATCCCACGTGCCATGGAGTGGCTGGGACCGTGAGCCATGGCCGCTGAGCCTGTGCGTCCAGAGCCTGTGCTCCGCAACGGGAGAGGCCACAACAGTGAGAGGCCGCGTACCGAAAAAAAAAAAAAAAAAAATAATAATAATAATAACTAATTTCAAATATTCTCATTTGAATGATTCCATTGTTTATTTAAGGTGATACCCATTTTTCCTTTTCCCCATCTACTTTCACTATGACTTCCAGCCTTGGTAAAACTATTTTTATCTTTTTATATCCTTTGGCTGGTAAGAAAATCTGAAGGCAGCAGTGTGCTGGTAAAAGTTTCACAACAAGGCTCCTAGGAAAAAAAAAAGTGTGTGTATATATGTACATATGTACATAAATTTATTATAAATTTTACATATATAAAGAATATATAGTACACTATTTATAAATAATAATAAAATATACAGTGCTCTGTAAATTCCACATATCCAGTTGATTCCCACAGAATGCTTCTCTTAGTTTTTGTAGAACTCTTGTATGCAATTCAACCATGATTTGACAAAAGTTACATTCCAACCTGCTACCTCTTTCCCAATAAATCTTTTGTTATGAAATCTGATATATGATTTATCATTGCACTAGATGTAACCCCTGTACAAAAGTTGTATTTCATTAAATTGAAACTCTTTCACTTTGGCACTCAATACAATACGCTGTGAAGCGTAATTTGCATTTTAACGTTTTCTCCATTACTTTTAGCCTAAACAATCAATACACAATAAATGAGGGCCTGATTTGTAGTGTTAGATACTTTCTGTGGTGAAACATTGCTATCTTGACCCTTTTCAAGCTACCGACATGGCATCCCTGAAAGGGAATTGGGAAGAGATGCACATCAGCACACCATCCCATGGCATGTCCACCATGTTGCTACAATGGAGTTACATAACTGTAAGAGCGTAAATAATAGTAAAGTAGAATAAAATAAGTGGGATGTGATGAATTTTGAGTATTAATGACCTTTATTTTTTATACAGCTTATTGAATTCTAAGTTTATAATATTTAATTTTTAATGATAGGCATGTTTACCAACTGGATCTCTAAATTCCTTAAAATATTAACAATCAAATGAGTTGGCCCCAGCACACCCCTGCTGAAAGTTATTGGAAACACCTGATGGTTCTAGTTACAGCAGTAATAGCTCCCATGCATCCAGCGCACACTAGATCCCAGGTATTGTTCTACATACTTTAGATTTACAATCTCATTTATTCCTCACAATGGCTCTGCAAGGTAGGTATTGTTATTATTTGTATCTAATAAAGAGATGGAGAAATGGAGCCAATAGAATTTACTTAACTTGCCTAAGTTTACAAAAGTACAATTGCCTTTCCTAAAGATAGATACGTTTGATCACAAATTTATTATGAAGTTGAAATCAATATCCAGATGAGGCTCAGAATTGAGTAATGAGAACAGCAACGTTATTGGCAGTGTGAATACAGATCCAAGGCTGTTTAAGAGAGGGAGGCGTAAACGGTGCCTGGGAAGGGAGAATGGGGGTTTGCTGATGTCTCTGCTGAGATATCTCAGCTGAATGAGAATGACCGGTTATGGTAAACAGGCGTTACAGGCAATGAATGGTGTGAAGTTCAGGGTGCATGCTGGGAGGGGTGAGTTGTTTGGTGTGGTTGGAGAGGAGGTGAATATGAGTAAGTGATGGTAGTGAAGATGGGGAGTTAACGTGGAGCAGAAAAGACAGAAAGGCTGAGGAAAGGGTCTTGAGAGTAATCACAAAGTAGACACGTGCAGCCGAGAAAGAGAGAGGAGTAAAGCTGGAAAGGAACCGATCAACAGGAGCTCTTGGGCCACCAGAAGCCTTGGTGAGTTCAAAGAGCAGACTCTGGTATGTGTGAGATGGTTACTTTTGTTTGTTAACTTGGCTAAGCCACGGCAGGCAGATATTTGGCCAAACATTATTCTAGATGCTTCTGTGCAGATATTTTTTTGTTTGGCATTAATGTTTAAGTCAGTAGACTCTGAGTAAAGTGGATTGCCCTCCATAATAATAATACGGAAGGGTCTCATCCAATTAGGTGAAGGCCTTAAGAAAAAGACGGCCCTCCCCTAATGGGGAGGGAATTCTGCTAGCAAACTGCTGTCCTACTGCTATGGTCTGAATGTTTGTGAACCTCCCAAATTTATATGTTGACATCCTAATCCCCAAAGATGATGGTATTAGGAGGTGGAGGTGGGGACTTTGGGAGGTGCTTAAATCATGAGGATGGAGCCCTTATGGATGGGGTTAGTGCTTTATAAAAGAGACCCCACAGAGATTCCTAGCCCCATCTACTATGTGAGGACACAGTAAGAAGGCACCAGCCACGAACAAGGAAGAGGGCCTTCACAAGAATGCCACCATGCTGGCACCTTGATCTTGGACTTCCCAGCCTCCAGAACTACAAGAAATAAATTTCTGTTTTTTTATTTCAAATGCACATATTTTATTATTTTTTTAATTTTATATTTTTTTTAAATTGGAGTATAGTTGCTTTACAATGTTGTGTTAGGTTCTGTTGTACAACAAAGTGAATCAGCTGTATGTATCCATATATCCCCTCCCTCTTGGACCTCCCACCCACCCCACCCCCGCCCCCCCATCATACACATCTAGGTCATCACAGAGCACTGAGCTCTGAGCTGAGCTCCCTGTGCTATACAGCAGGTTTCCACTAGCTATCTATTTTACACATGGTAGTGTATATATGTCGATACTAATCTCCCAGTTGGTCCCACCCTCCCCTTCCCCTCTGTGTCCACAGGTCTGTTCTCTATGTCTGCATCTCTATTCCTCCCCTGCAAATAGGTTCATCTGTACCATTTTTCTAGATTCCACATAATATGCATTAATATACAATATTTGCTTTTCTCTTTCTGACTTACTTCAGAAAATGTGGTATGTATATATAATGGAATATTACTCAGCCATAAAAAGGAATGAAATTGGGTTATTTGTAGACATTTCTGTTGTTTATAAGCTACCCAGTCCGTGATATCTTATTACAGCAACTTAAATGGACTAAGACACCTACTCTTCAGACTGTGGATTTGCCACCCTCCACAACTGCATGAGCCAATTCCTTAAAATAGATCTAGCTAGCCAGCTAGCTGTCCGTCCACACATTCTATTGATTCTACTTCCCTGGAGAACCCTAAGACAATATAGAACATAGGAGTGGGAGCCAGTGTAGAAAGCTATGGACAGATAAATAAACTTTTGAGGTAAGAATTAAAAAGTAAAGAAGCTCCAGGTAGCCATAATTTTTTTTTTAACAGAAATGGAAATAAAAGTCATTGCAATTGAGGAGAGTAGGTTATTGGTTGGGCCATTGTTTATATTAGAATGTATAAGGCACAGAGTAGAAAAGAAAATGGTAAGTCAGTGTTCTGGGACTGTGTTGAGGTGACCTGAAGGAGTTGACAGGGAAATGGAGAGAGATGGAAATCTAGATGATGTGAGCTTACATACAGGAGGGATGGTCAATGATGGTGACGGAACAGTGGTCTCGAAGGAGCTCGGTGATTCCCAAAGGATGCAATTTTTAGAAACTGAATATGTTACCTCCTCCAGAGGGATGGCAAGGGAAGTGATATCGATGGCAACAAATTTGCCTATCCATGGAGGCCCTCCAGAATTCAGTACAGAACAGGTTCAATGACAACAAAATGGCTGGAAGGTAAATTGTGGACTGATCTGGAAGCTGAATTTGCATAGCAAGCAGTGCTTTCACTTCATATGTATGTTTTAAGTCAATAAGAATAGCAGAGCTTTCTAAAGATGCTTATATTCACACTGCTTAAGTCTGAGACAGCATCAACTTTCTAGAGATTGTTTTATTGGTGTAGCTACAGGATCACTGATGGAAATTCCCAGGGCCAACCGCCTACCCCCATCAATCTCTTGGTATCCCTGAAAAGGAGGTATGACTGCCTTTGCCACGATGTATGACAAGAGTTAGGAAATGGTGTTGATGACACAGCTCCTGGGCACTTTAGCTGTCGCCTGTCCCTTTGCATAGTCCTGGTTTCTCGTGCCTGAACCTTCCAGAAGTCTTTTGGAGGCTGAAAGCTACTCAAAGCAAGGCAATGGGTTTGCTTTAGCATCCTTAAAATTGACCCTTTGGGTTGCTTTCAGGTTCATTTCACTTCTCATCTTCTTTTAATCTGTTGCTCCTTTTCAATAATAGTTTCAATTTGCTTTGGAAGAAATGGTGACAAAAACGTCTGGGAACGTCAGAACACCTGATGCTATGACTCAGTCTCTTGTGTTAGACTGTCTTTTTGAGTGGCCTTGGGGGGGGGTGTGATTAGCTCTGTGTGAGAGACATCACTGAAGTGTTGTCTGTTGTGGGGGAAATGTGCCAGAAGACCACATTTAAAAACTTTTCAAATTAATTTATATATCACTGTTGTGAATTACTAAAATAAGACCCAGCAGTCTACTGTAGGAAATTCAGCAAATCAATGAACACTTAATTGTTGAGTTCCTACTATATGACAGATGTTTCTGTAAATGTTGTGAAGAATAAAATGATATGTTAAGACCCTTATATTTACCTTTAGAGATGTTTCAGACTAAATGGGGAGGAAAAAAAATGATCATATGAAGAAGCAAAAATAAATAAATAATAAATAACCATATAAAGTAGCATATGACAATTATTGTTAAGAAACTGAAGAGATGGTTATGGGTTGGGGACTTGGGAATGGCCTCAGAAAACATGAGAACTGAGAAATTCTTTGAAGGACAGGTGGGAATTTAATAAGGTTAGATAAAGGAGGAGGGCATGAGTATACAAAAAGAGTTGAGCTCTAAGGTTAATGTAATGAAGTTTGGACTTTATCCTGTCCACACTGGATAGCCACTGAGAAGTTAGTATGTAGAAATATGGAAGTGATAGTTTAGGCAGATCAGGCAAATAGTGGAGTGACTTAGTTGCAGTTAGGATACTCTTGCCAAATATCCTGAATTTGATGTTTGGCTCTGCCGTTTATATCTCTAAAGCTAAATTTCTCATACAAAAATAAATCTAAAAATGGATCATAATAGCATCTTTCTCATCATGTTTTTGTGACAAGTGAAATACAAAGGCAAAACACTTAGCACAGTGTCTGGACCAGAGAAACTGATAATATAAATAATGATCATCATTATGTTGTTGTCAAGAAATGTTCGAAAACAAATGATGGAAGTAGAGAAAAAAACTGAATGGAAGGAAAAATGAAGAGTTGGCAAGATTAGTCTGGATATAGGAAGCAAAAGAGAAGGCAACATCAAAGTGGACTCTGGGTTTGGAGCCTGAGAGAGTGGATGATTCCACTAGTATTCATGGAAAATAAGGCCAGTAGGAGAGAGGCAAGTAACCTCTCCATTGTACTTACTGTCTCTGGGAAGGGACTGGTAGTCTCCCCAAGACCAGGTCAGACACAGGCATGGTCCCATAAACATCTCAGGAACTGGCCTGGGGTGAGACTAGTGGTAAGGCAAGTGCTTGGCAGTGGGCAGTAGAGTGAAGAGCTGGGGTCAGGGACATCCTGCCAGAGGCATCCAGTCAGTCCTGGAAGGTGATGGGTGTAATGTTGCAAGAGGGCAACAGAGGGATCCAGGCGGCAACAAAGTGTCTGGGGAATCAAGCAGCAGCCTAGGTTTCAGAACAGGTAAGAATACAATTTTAATGAACGATGCTTTTCTAGCTTAGGGAATAGATGAAGGAGGACTGTGTGCTGGAAGGTGTGGTGGAATAATAGGTGAAGAGTGAGAAGGAGAAATAAGATAGAAACACAGATACTAGAATTAAGTATTAAGAAAGGAACTGAGGCACCAGGAGGAAAACGTAAACCTAAAGCTGGAACTGGAATTGAACAGCAGATCAGGATTTTTTCTAAGGCAAAAATCTTTGCTTTCCCTTTCTTTTGAAAAATCTTATCACTTTTAGTAAATATTCAATATATCTGGAAAGACTTACAAAATATGTACAGATATAAAAAAAATAATAGTCAGAGACATATCCAGGTTTTATGGAGTTCTTGGGGTTTCTTTAAAGAGGAAAAGGCAAAACCATGACCACAAAATTAGATATAAAAATGTGTTAGATATAAGTATATATAAAATTAGATATAAAAGGGCATTTCTTTAGAGTGAAAAATAAATCACAATAAATCACAAATTTTTAAAAAGCAGACAAGTATTACAAACTTTACAAATGCAGAAAATAATATATTTATTTTTGCTTTATTTTTAGTTGCATGATGGAGAAGTGCAGAGTCATAACTTTTCCATGGTTAAGGGTATGATTTTGATGAGATGGTGGTGAGGAGAAAAATGAACGAGGATGCAATGGTAGGAGGTGGGGCAGCCCTCAGATGTCTTCATATCTTTGCCAGTCAAACATCATAACATGGCACTGTGGCTGAGATTTAGCCTGAGCAGTGAATTGCTTCTGCCTAGAAATCCATCCCCTTCAGGGTTAGTCATGCCATACCTTTGTACTTGCCCACTGTGCTGCAGTGTGATATACAGTGGGCAGAGGAAGCAGAGGCAGGAGCAGAAAAAGGAGGGAAAACTTGGGTGGGTCACAGGGTGGAGTCTGATGATAAGACCTTCCGTCCTGTAAGTCCTGAATAGATAGCAGTGAAAATTGAAATAGATTTTACAACAAGAATGTATTTATGTATGTTCAGGCAATTTAAAATGATAGATGTATGTATCCATTCATCTCTTTATCTGTATGTACAATGGAATACTACTCAGCCACAAAAAAGAGTGAAATTTTGCCATTTGCAGCAACAGGGATGGACTCGGAGGGCATTATGCTAAGTGAAATAAGTCAGACAGAGAAAGACAAATACTGTATGATATCACCTGCATGTGGAATCTAAAAAATACAACAGACTAGTGACTATAACACAAAACACACAGACTCACAGATAAAGAGAACAAACTAGTGGTTACCAGTGCAGGGGGTGGAGCATAACAGAGAGGTAGGGGAGGGGGAGGTACAAATTACTGGGTATAAGGTAGGCTACAAGGATGTATTGTACGACATGGGGAATGTAGCCAGAATTTTATAATAACTATAAATGGGGCATAACCTTAAAAGTTGTGAATCACTATATTGTACACCTGTAACATATAATATTGTACAGCAACTATACTTCAACTAAGAAATAATAAAATAAAAGGATAGATAAATTTGGTAGGAAAGAAAATTAAGTAGATTCGCATGTTCTAATAAGCAAAGATGTCTATCATTTATATTTAAATTTTTAAAAACCCAGATTAAAGAACTGTATGAATAGTATGATCGATTTTTATGAAAAGGAACACAGGAACACACACACAGATGCCCACATAAAACCATGTGGAGTGATACACATGAAACTGTTTTTTAATAGCAGTTACACCAGAGGAGTAGGTTTGGTGTGGGGAAATGAGAAAGTTTTTACGTTTTTACTTAATCCAGATGTTTTACTGTTTACTCTTTACAATGAATATCTATTTTATTGAGACAAAATTTAAAGACTAGGACCAGATACATATAGAGAAGTGGGTAAGACCAAGTGAGCTGGACAAACTGTCAGGTATTCTCTTCCGAAATCGCCCTCATCCGTTGCCCAGGGCAGAGTATTCTATTTCATCATACCTTAGGATAAACTGACGTTGAAATAAAACTTTAGATTAAAAATCAAAACAAAACAAAACCTGGGGGAAAAGAAATCTGTTCTGCTTGTTGTCATTTAGATCATTGATCATACAATAGTTAAATCCAAGCAATCAGCATCACATTAAGCAGGTCATGATGACTAGCTCTTGCCTTATCTTTTATTCTCTCATTTTCTGATTTCTTTTCCAGTCCTTACTTAGTCCTAATTATTTGATTTCTTACTCTTTCAATGTGCAGCAATGAATGAAATCTCCTGTCTTACTGAAAATGGATTAGACTATGAAATAGTTGGAACAATGATACCACAGTGCTCCTTAAAGTTTTTCTGAACAATATTCAGTTTACCATAGCCTGTAACTTTAAATCACATTTAGTCAGCTCTGCAAAGAGACATGTGCAAGTGGATTCCAGACAATAATTCAAAATGCTGCATGTTGCTAAAATTTTCCTGGGCGGAGGAGGGTGGTCATAAAACTTTCCTTGGGTTATCAGGAAAAGAAAATGGACTACTGTATGCATAAAGGATTTGGAAATGAAAAGTACTATAGAAATGGTAGGAATCATTATTGTTATTACTTTAATAATTATTATTTTATTTTGATAAGAATTGCCTTGAATTTCAAGTCTTGAAAGATTTCAATTTTATAGAATTTTATGTAATTTCTTCCTTCTGTAAAATCTTCACTTAATATCAATGATATTTTTCATCCAGTTTCCTCTGATAGGTTTGTGTTTAGAAACCATATGGCATTGTAAGACAATAAAAATAATTTTACTAGGTAAAATTTACTTTAAAGACAATGGTATGTATGTCTTATACTATACCTACATTCGTGTGTTAGATGAAGAAAATGTGTATATAACACATATATAGACCAACATATATATTTATATAAGTAAGAGCTTGTTTTTGAGTTTGACTATAAAGTAATGTAACCTCATGATGGGTAATTTGGAAAACAAAGAAAAGTATATATAAGAAAATATTCTAAACATTTCTAAAATTTGTCAATTAAACAAGTCCTTAATTAATAGTTCAATATATTTTCTTCCAATCTTTTCTTTTAAATGTTTGCTTATACACATGAACACCCCATACACTTTCTCTTTTCAAAATTGAGATCATACTCTTGCTATCATTTTATACCCTTTCTAAAATCGCATTCTGAGTGGTTTCTCATGAGATAAAGTATTATTTGTAAAAAGGATGTTTATAAACTCAAAACGGATTAAAGACCTAAATGTAAGGCCAGACACTATCAAACTCTTAGAGGAAATCATAGGCAGAACACCCTGTGACATAAATCACAGCAAGATCCTTTTTGGCCCACCACCTAGAGAAATGGAGATAAAAACAAAAATAAACAAATGGGACCTAATGAAACTTCAAAACTTTTGCACAGCAAAGGAAACCATAAACAAGATGAAAAGACAACCCTCAGAATGGGAGAAAATATTTGCAAATGAAGCAACTGACAAAGGATTAATCTCCAAAATTTACAAGCAGCTCATGCAGCTCAATATCAAAAAAACAAATAACCCAATCAAAAAATGGACAGAAGACCTAAATAGACATTTCTCCAAAGAAGATATACAGATTGCCAGCAAACACATGAAAGAATGCGCAACATCATTAATCATTAGAGAAATGCAAATCAAAACTACAATGAGATATCATCTCACACTGGTCAGAATGGCCATCATCAAAAAAATCTACAAACAATAAATGATGGAGAAGGTGTGGAGAAAAGGGAACCCTCTTGCACTGTTGGTGGGAATGTAAATTGATACAGCCACTATGGAGAACAGTATGGAGGTTCCTTAAAAAACTAAAAATAGAACTACAATATGACTCAGCAATCCCAATACTGGGCATATACCCTGAGAAAACCATAATTCAAAAAGAGTCATGTACCAAAATGTTCGTTGCAGCTCTATTTACAATAGCCAGGACATGGAAGCCACCTAAGTGTCCATCAACAGATGAATGGATAAAGAAGATGTGGCACATATATACAATGGAATATTACTCAGCCATAAAAAGAAACGAAATTGAGTTATTTGTAGTGAGGTGGATGGACCTAGAGTCTGTCATACAGAGTGAAGTAAGTCAGAAAGAGAAAAACAAATACCGTATGCTAACACATATATATGGAATCTAAAAAAAAAAAAAAAAAGAAAAAAAAATGATCAGAAGAACCTAGGGTCAAGATGGGAATAAAGATGCAGACCTACTAGAGAATGGACTTGAGGATACGGGGAGGGGGAAGGGTAAGCTGGGACAAAGTGAGAGAGCGGCATGGACATATATACACTACCAAACGTAAAATAGATAGCTAGTGGGAAGCAGCCGCATAGCACAGGGAGATAGCTCGTTGCTTTGTGACCACCTAGAGGGGTGGGATTGGGATGGTGGGAGGGAGAGAGATGCAAGAGGGAAGAGATATGGGGATATATGTATATGTATAACTGATTCACTTTGTTATAAAGCAGAAACTAACACACCATTGTAAAGCAATTATACTCGAATAAAGATGTTAAAAAATGATGTTTAATTATTACATAATAGTCATCATATGGCTGTATTAAAATATTTATAGTCATTCCTGTATTGTACCAGTTGGGGTCCTGATAGGAAACAGGTGAACGACTGAACTGACACACTGACAGGAATTAATAAAGAGATGATTTGCAAGGGTGTGGACAGGGCCAGGGACACCAAGAAGGGACAGCAAAGTACCCAGGAGCCATTACCACACCAGCCTGAAGAGGGAAGGGGAAGAATGGTTACCAGAATCTGGAGAGCTGCAGCCATCGGAGAGGTTCTCCAGATGGGAGCTTTAGTGGGGCACACAGCCGCTCCCAACCCAAGCCCGACAGAGGCCTGTGAAATCAGCACTCCAATTTCTCTCTGTTCCTGCCTTCCAAATTCTTGATTCTGCTTACCATTGGCCAAACCCAACCAGATATCAAAGAGCAAGAGAATAAGCTGATGTAGAGTCCAGAGAGCTCAGCTGCTGCCCTGGGAAAAGAGTCAGGTGGAGAAGGGTGGAAAGTATATCTGGACTGGGACATAGTCAGCATTCTTACTGGTGTCAGTGTTTTTTTCCCCTACCTTTCCATATTATAGCAATAAGGTTGTGAGAAATACTGTTGCAAATACTGTTGCTCATTCTTCAGTGATATTAGATAAGTATCCTGACTTTATGAACGATCAGCCGGCCCTGTCAATGACGTGATAATGGAAAAGTAAATTTGCGTGAAGCATCCTATGCATGACTCAAATCATGTCATCTAATCAAGAATCAATTGTCCTTGTTTTTGCTCCATAGCTGATATTAACAGGACCCATAGTATAGGAGTTTTGGTTTCCTATCTAGGCATACATTTCATACTGTCACACCCAAGTGGCATTTTATATCAGCAAAATGAGGCAAAGTCACAGACCACTCGCCTTAAGACATCAATTCTAGAAGCTCTCCAACAGAAAACAGTCAACAAGTCAAAACGTCCAGGATGACAAATGGAAGATCCCAGATTTTAATGTCCATTCCTCATTGTTATTTTCCCTAAAAGGAACTCAACATATAGTCTAAAAGGAAGCTAGATTGTAGGAGAACCTTTTAATCTTTATAGCGTGTTTTTTTTTTTTTTTCTTAGTTCTAGCTTGCGGGATCTTTGTTCCCCCACCAGGGATCAAACCCGGCCAGAGCAATGAAAGCACAGAGTCCTAACCACTGGACCACCAGGGAATTCCCAGCATGGATTTTTAAAGCATGGTTGGATTTCACCCTGCCAATAACGTACCAACAGTTACTCAGTTTTATCCACACATACTCTAAGAAAGAAGCACAATAAAATGATGACTCTTTGCCATTCACTTGTCATAGAATGTTGAATACAGTGGGGATCAAATCTCATGCAGTTGGTATGAAATGCTACTAATATGAATTTATATGATCTCTGCTGAAAAGCCTTCTGACAGAAAAGTAGTATATAAAATTGCCTCTTTTTCCATATGAGAGGAAACCATTTTAACTAAATGGAGAACATTCTTGTCTCTCCTAATCCATCAAAACAGCTAAGTACGAGGGACAATTTCTTACTAAGGATGTGAGAAGATGGCAACATGAAATGCTCACATCCATCCTGATACACTATGAGGTTTGGGAAGAATTGGGAAACTTCTCCTTAACTTCCTCCCAAGAAACTCTTTAAAAGGCTGTATACAGTGGAAAGTTTCAAAGAAGATAATTTTGTATCTTGTGCCTCAAAAAATCAATACAATTACAGTGCAGCATTTAGACACTTGGTAATTTGATTCTCTTCTTTTGATTTTTTGGAACTGCTATAACAAAAACACACCAATATTCATCAACAAAACTCAATTTATAATAACAAACCTCTTTATAATATCAACAGTTCAAGAATCCAGAGAAATTTTACGTGGATTTCACATGAAAACTCTTATTTCTTTTCTTTTTCCTTACAAAAAGTGAATCTTAGTTTTAGTTTAATCCAGTAAATATAATTATTGACAACTTCACAACATGCTAAATGTTTTATGTATTATTTCAATGCTTTTAATCTTTATTTTATATACTCAGGGTAATTAAGGACATTCACCAAAATGGAAGTAGTTGAGGAAGTATTTTAGCTCCTATTACTCTTCTACGACTATGAGGAATTCTAAGAATTTGAATTAAATGAAATTAATTAATCAAACATTATTGAATATAAACTAACCTGGAGAGAGTCTTGTTCACATTCAATGTAAATGGCAAATACGCAGAGATACTAAGATGCAAATGGTATGGTTTCTGTTCTCAAAAATTTAAAAATCTAGTGGGGTAAGAAGACAAAAGCTTACTAGCTACAAAACTGAATATTGTTAGAGTCTTACAAGAGAGAAGAGAGAGAGAGGTTCAGTCAGAATTAGAATGCCCATATGGGCCAAGTGACAGGAAAAGATTTACATAAGTGAGACCAATTGATAAGGGTCTGGAAATTTTGGTATTATGTATGTATATATGTATGCATGTATGTATGTATTTTTACTTTTTATTTTAAAGTAATTTTAGAAACGCAAAAATAGTTTAGAGTTCTCGCATACCTTTCATGTTAGCTTTCCCCAATGATGATACCTTACACAATCATAGTACCTTATTATCAAAACCAGGAAATTGACATTTGTACAATACTGTTAACTAAAATGTAGACCTTATTAGGTCTTATTTCACCAGTATTCACACGCGTTCATTTGTGTTTATGTGTGTGTGTTTGTACGTAGTTCTATGAAATTTTATCACATGTATAGATTTGTGTAACCATCACCACAGTCAGGACATAGATCTATTCCACCACCACCAAGAAAATCCCTCATGTTACCCCTAACAGTCACCCCATCTCTTTAATTTTAACCCCTGGAAATCAACGACCTGTTCATCACTCCAGTTTGGCATTTCAAGAATATTATATAAATAGAACCAAACAATATGCAATCTTTTGTGCTTGGCTTTTTTCATTTGGTGTAATATTTTAAGACCATAAGATCCACCTATGTTTTGCATGTATCAATAGCCCATTCCTTTTAATTGCTGAATAGTATTCCATTGAATGGGTACGCCACAGATTATCATCTGTTTACCAGCTGAAAAAAATTGGGGGCTGTTTTCACTATTTGGCTATTACAAACAAAGCTTCTATGAATGTATATAGGTTTTTCTGTGTGAATGTAAATTTTTATTTCTCTAGGACAAACACATCCAAAAGTGTGATTGCTGGGTCATATGGTGCATGTTTAGAGGTGTGATTTTAATAAATTTATAGTTCTTATCCACTAGAGACATTCTTGTATAAGCATTATTTATGAATTTTCTTAATTATTTATTTGAGATAAGAATTAGAATTGCTGTGTCTGTGTCAAGGGGATATGCAGTTTTTAACTGTTTTTAATACATATTTTGTCCTCAAGAAAAGTCTTGCTAATTTCCAATCTTTCCCACCAGAATGACACGAGCAGGTCCATTCTTCAACCTCAAAATAACATGAGTATTATCTTCTTAAACTGTCGCCAACCCGAAAGTCCACTTGCACTTTGATTGCTTATGAGGAGAGCATTTCTATTGAATGTTTGCATTCTTTGATGAACTTCCTATGTATGTCTTTTGTCCAACTTCTGCATGGGGATTTTAAATTTCTTCTTGCTGATGCGAAATATTTATGTGTGTGCATTTATACCAATAAAGTAATATTGCCATTGTGTTGCAAATATTTTCAAAGTTTGTGTTTGCCTTTTAATCTTTTAAAAAATGCTTTTTGACATACGTGCATTTCAAGCTGTTAAGTAGGCAAATCTAATACCCTTTTGTAATTTATGCTTTTGCACTGAATATTATGCTTAAAAAAACTTTCCCCACATAAAGATTACATATGACACATAATGGTTTACCAGTGTAACTTTATGCTTTCTTTCTATTTTAAACATACATCATTATGCCATCTGAAATTTATTTCAGGAAGAAAACAGATGAAGTAAAGAACTAACCTTATCATTTTCCAACTTTAGCCAGTGGTCCTAGCACCATTAAAAGCATATTTTGCCTTTCCCATTAATTTAAAGTGTTATCTTTTTCATATACCAAATTCTATATTTATCTAAGTATGTTTCTGAATGTATTCATCTCTTTTATTGGTCTCTTTTTCTATGCCTGTACCAATATTATTATGTTTTATTCAATATTGACTTTGTGATACATTTTATAATCTACAAATTAAGTTCACCACCATTACTTGATCAATTATCAGAAAGTTACACTGGGATATGGGTACTTTTATTAGTTAGTAAAATGTTTAGACATATGTGGAAATGATTAAGTTCTTTTCAACATGGAAAATTTTCATTCAGTCTCAATAAAGAAGTATTGCATATTACTTGCTAAGTTCACGCCTAGATCATTTTATTTTGGGGTGTTATTATGAACTGATCATTTTTCATGTTATATTTTTTATCTGATGATCATTAGAATATGGGAAAATGTATTAAATTTGTAACAAATCACCTTACTGAATTTTCTTATTAGTTCTAACATATTTTTAAAAGCCACTTCATTTGGGTTTTCCAGGAAGGTAAAATAATCATCTGTAATCAAATACCGATCGTTTTGTCTTCACTTTTCCAATATTTCTACTTCCTATTTCACGTTCTCTGAATGCATTGGTAATCACACCTAGAATAATGTTAGGTAAGAGATGTAATATACATCAATCATACTTAAATTAACAAATGTCCTACTATTAAATCTTCCTTGCATTTACAGAATGAATACAGAGTTGGACGTTATTATTTTATTTTGACATGTTATGCTAATATTTTTATTATTTTTCCATTAATTCATATGTGAGATTGTGCTACAGTGGGGTTTTGCTAACTGAATGTAAATATGCAATAAAGCTCTCCTTCATTCTCTACCCTCTAAAACCATTTAAATAGCATGAGAATTATTTGTTCAGGGATTATTTGTGGGGGTGGAAATCTACTTACACATCCAATCGGGTCGGGTACCTTCGGCAAGTGGAATGTCCTTCCTTGATACCTCTCTTCATTTCCTATATAATTATTTGTTTCCTGAAACTTCCAACCTCTTCTTTAGCCCACTTTGCTGTTTTGCTTATAAATATTTTCTTGGAAAATAATCCATTTTCCTTAAGATTGTCAAATTTATTGCCATAGAACTATACGAAGTATTCTATTTGTGATTTAGTAATTTATATTTTTTAATGAAAAAAATTAGAGCCACTAACTGAATTCTTTCTGACTGTAGTATTATGCAATTAGAAGTAAACATTAAAATACCTTTTCCTTAAACTTAGTGAAATTTTTTTCCTTTTTTTTTTTTTTTACCCATTTCCTACTTTAACCCAAAGAGGAACATTTAACTCATATCCTTTTCCACACACTTTTTTTTTCTCTCTTGATTGTGATCTCTTTCACATCCTCTCTCCTCCAGTCCCCTGTAACCTCAATTATGTCCAGCCTTTCTTCCCCTCCTCTCCACCTTCAAAAAGGATTCAGGATAACCTATTCCCAAAATGCTTCAGTTAATCTATTCCTCACCGCGTGAGCAGAATCACGATTCCTGTGAAGAAACAGATTATGTGATTTCTGAGAACTCTAGAGTCTTGCTTAACAGGAAACTTTCAGAGAGTCACATATGTCAGGAGTAACCTTCCCTACTAGACAGAGGCCAAGTGGAGTAAGATTATTTATGTGAAGATCTTTCCCTGGATGCTCTTCTGGCTTCTAGCCTCAATTATGTTTAGCTTAAGAAATACGGACAGGCCGGAGCCTGCGCATCTGTGCTCCGCAGCGGGAGAGGCCACGGCAGTGAGAGGCCCGCGTACCGCAAAAAAAAAAAAAAAAAGAAAAGAAAAAAAAGAAATACGGACAGAAACAAGTAACTTGGAATGAAAGGTGAAAGTATGGCTCCTTGCTAATGTACAGAAGCTGTATTCATAAAAAGGACCTTATGATCTAAGGAATGTACTTGCTTATTCTTTTTGATAGGTTATAATACATCTTGACACTTTATTTCTCTTCAAGTTGGGGACTTTGCGATACAAGGGAAACAAATTGACTCAGGTCACTGCAAGAAAAGATGTTTAATGAAGGATTCACACAGTAGCAGAACTAGCAAAGCACCAGGGCCTGAAGCAGCAGAACTTTTTGCATGCATTGCTCCCATATCTTCACAGAAATTATTCCTATCTTAAGTTAGAAACCCAGTTCCCATCAATACCTCCCCTGCTGTCCCTCCCAAGAAATGCATCATATGATCCCTACCATCAAGGAACTTGCAGTCAAACTGTATTACCTCTAAAATAAGGAATGGCCTCATGACTGCTAACTGTCTGAAACCCGTAGTAATAAGCTCATTAATAGCAACATCATTTAGGGGAAGATGCTTTGTACCTGTGACTAGCAAAGGTAGGCACAAGCAAAGTAAAATTCGAAATTGTAATGGAAAATATAAAATGGATTTTTTCATTAATGTTGCATTTACTGATTTTTCTTTTTTTGTAATCTCAGTACTTACTTGACAAACAGTTCTGTTTTATCCCTCCCCCAGCTTTCAGTGCCACTTAAAGAAAACAACCTAGGATGTGTATTATTGTGCTCTAATTACAGTTGAGGGCACAGTGGCATGTGATTGTGGTATAATAACTAATGCCCTGGAGTGCCTTTTTATTCCATTAAAAATGACCTTAGCTTTGGATCACAGAGCTTTGCACTGATTTGTCTCTTTTGTGGTTTCCTTTCCACAGGTCTGCTTCCCCATACAGGATGATGCATTGAATCGTGACACATGGCGGGGGGGGGGGGCGGGTCAGTGAAATTAACTATCTTTCCCGTGAGAAATAATTCATCGTTCAGCATTTGCTATTAACATGCCTCTGCTGTGAATGAATGAAGTTACATGAAGAGTATGGAAGTGGTGGAGCAGATGGGCATTACATAAATATCATTTAGTGCTCAGGATTGAGACAATAATAATTTTCTCATCTGTAAACAGGAGGCATTTGGGCTGCAGAAAAGGAGATGCTGATACTTTCAGTTGCTGTATAAAGAAATGGCTCTAATTACTTCTATGGAAATTGTACCTATTTGATGCTAATTTGAATTTTTTTTTCTGCCTGTTTCAATAGGGTCTTTTAAAAGGTATGATTAATATTGGACCTGATCGTGTCCTGTAGTAGGAAGACTTCCCAGAATTCTCTAGAATTGAGGAGGTGCCTCTGTTCTCAGCACAGGCAGTATGGGGTCTCAGCTCACTTTGTCTCTGGACTGGATTCTCATTTGGGGAACAGGAGCTAGAAGGGGTGGCATAAGCTGGAATCATTCAAATCAGCCTAAAAAATATCTGTGAAGGGCTTCCTGCAAGCCAAGTTTTGTACTAGACAATGTGATGGGGACACAACATGGATGAGAAAGCCAGTGATTCTTATCTTCTCCAGCTTAGAAAGTATACTTGAACCCAAGGAGACATGGGCCAAAGTATTCACTGAAGTATTGTTTATAACAGTGAAATTTCAGAAATGACCCAAATGCCTATCAATCAGAGATTGCAAAATAAATTATGATATATCTACACAGTGGAAAACCATCCCATCCTGCATTTGTAAAGAGTGAGGTAGATTTACACATGGAAAGGTGTCTAAGACCTCTGATGTTACATCTTTTTTTTTTTTTTTTTTTTTTGGCCGCAAAGCGCAGTCTGTGGGATCTTAGTTCCCTGACCAGGGATTGAACCACACCCTCGGCAGTGAAAGTGTGGAGTCCTAACCACTGGACCGCCAGGGAATTCCCAGACCTCTGATGTTAGAGAATAACTAACTATACAAAGTGATATGTTCAGTAGGAAACTCTAAACATACACGATACTATATATTTTCTCCCTAATCGTCAGATGCATAGCAAACAACTCTGGAAAAATATCCTCCAGAGTAGGTCCCCCTGCTACACGGTGGCAGGAGTGCTATTCACATCAGAGATGTTGTTTGCTAACAGGCTGGCAGCCCTCCCTGATGTCCCTACACCAACCTGATGACTCTGGTTAACTTCAGGGAGCGAAAGGGATCGGGATTAAACATAATCATCAAAGGGAACTTTGGGGAATATCTAGAAAGTTTTAATTCTTTTTTTTTTGGTACTCGGGCCTCTCACTGTTGTGGCCTCTCCCGTTGCGGAGCACAGGCTCTGGACGCGCAGGCTCAGCGGCCATGGCTCACGGGTCCAGCCGCTCCGCGGCATGTGGGATCTTCCTGGACCGGGGCACGAACCCGTGTCCCCTGAATCGGCAGGCGGACTCTCAACCACTGCGCCACCAGGGAAGCCCAAAAGTTTTAATTCTTAAAGGAGATTATGTTAATAAATTAAATGTATATATAATACTAATTCAAAAGTAAGTAATGTGTAACTCCTGCTTTCTAGGTGCCAACAATCCAGAGGAGAAACAGGTATGTACTCTGATAATTTTGATGCAAAACAAAGTGTGGTCCGTGCTTTCCTTGATGTCCTAACTACGTGTGGTGAGGGTATGGTCGGGGGAGGATCTGTCTCTGCTTCTTGGAGGAGGAGGGATTTAGTGAAAGTGTCCTCAGTGAAAGGAAGACTTAACTCTACAGCATTCTGAGCAGCTCTGGTAGTCTCACTAGCTGTCATCCATCAACTCAGCCATGTTAGAAGATATAATGCGGGGGACGAGAGGAAGGGGCTGGAGGGAGAGCCAGAAGGAAGGTTCTAGCCAATACTCATCAGGAGTGGCTTATCTGCAATTAAATAAAACTAACCCTGGCTATCTAAAGCCAAGGGGAATGAATTGGTGGGCTATTAGGGGTTCACAGTGTCCATGGGAGGCTAGAGGACTAAACTTGGAAAATATAGACAGGAGCTAAGTACCTGGCGGCAGTGGGAGGGGGTGTGATAATGGCACAAGAGAGCACAAAATCTCTCATGTGGCAATAGCTGCCTGAACATAAATAAAATCTAGTAACCCCATCATCGTTGTCCCATATTGACTCTGATCGGTCCAGATTAGGTCACATGTGCTTGGCTGGCAGTGGGGAGAAAGGGAGAAAACAGTGTCCTCAGCTTCCACAATGGATGGCAGAGCATCCGTAAACACAGCGCTATGGGAGTCCCCCGAAATAGGAATGTGGTGGGCAAGACTGAGAGCCCAGAGGGGTAGTGGTTACTAAGTGGGTACTTAATAAGTACAAGGTGCTGTTCTAAGCACTTTATGTGGGCATTATTTAACAGTCAGAATAACTCTGTCAGTTAAGTATTATTATCACTGTTATTATTCCCATTTCACAGAGGCGGTTAAGCAACTTTCTCAGGATTGCAGAGATACTGACTTGGTAGTTTGGCTCCTAAGACTATATTTTTAATGACTTGCTACTGCAGATGTCCACTCTCTGTCCCCTCCTTACCTTTTTTTCTCCCCATTTCCCATAGGAATATGGAACACTTTAAAACACTGAATAGGAAATGTGTAAGACACATTATCCTTGAAGCAACCCAAAGGGTTTTTACAGCGGTAATCTCAGTTCTGCTTATCACATCTCCAAATTTTGGGTGAGACAATATTTTGATTCTTATTTTTCTGTTGTTAAGGGAAGCAATTATGAATTACATGACTTGCCCAAATGCCCTCTTGATTAAGAGCTAAATTGAGACAAGAACTCAGAACCATTGAATTAACAAGTAACCAATTCATCCCTCTTGTCAGGAAATTATAACTGCCTCCTTCAATGAGGTGTCTAGAACCAGTCCTTTTAAAATAGACACTATAAACCATATACCAGAATAAGTCATCAATCCCCCTTGTTTAAAAGAGCCTAATGGCTCCATCACATTTAGAATACAACCGTAACTCCTTATCAGGGCTATGAAGATTATAGGAGTGGCCCTGCCTCTTGGGCCTCATCTCTTTCCACTCTCTCCCATGTTCTTTGTCTTCTTCTTTCCAAATATTCCAAACTAGTTCCTACCTTAAGACGTGAACCATTGTTCCCTCTGCTAGGAATGCTGTTGGCCTACTCTTCACATGGCTGACTTTTTGCCTTTCAGTTCTCCACTTAAATGGTATCTCGAAGACAACTTTCCTGAACACCGGAACTAAAGTAGCCCTCCTTCCAAATCCCTCCACCCTGTGTTAATTTCCTGATAGCACTTATCAGCCTGGGATTTTTCTTGTTTATCTGTTAGCTTATCATTGATTGATGGAATCTCTTCTCTAGAATGTAAACTCCCAGAGGGCACCAACCCTGTCTGTCCTGTTCAAGACCGTATCTCCAGCCAGGACCCTCAACTGTATGTGGTGCACAGATGTTCACAGAATAAAGTATTTCCAGTTTACCCAAACATTCAGGTTTTCCCTTTACCTCTCAAAGTCAAGTAATTACGTCTGGATAGGCTCGGGGAAAATTCCCCTACTTTTATAGTTTGAAAACCTGGGGCAAAAGGTAAAATAACCTTTTTCACACAATAACCATTCACAGCAAGTTTGTGGCAAATATGAACTGAAACCTGAGTCTTTTCTCTTTCCATATAGAGCTCTATTCAGCACATTGAGCTGTCCACACCCTGAATGAGGAGCAGAGGTGACCTTTGATTTATAACCTCTGTGGCATCATCATGAGCGACAGTGTGGTTACGCACAGGTGTTACCTCTCTGAAGAGGAATGTGTTATCACTGGGATAGTTGGGCACCTGAACTTATGACACCATGAACTTATGACAGCAACAGGTCCATTTGGACACTTCTCCTGTGCTGTGCTCTATTTTAAGAGCTTACCGTGTATTAATCTACACAATCCTCACACAACCCCTATTAAGTAGATACTATCATCATCCCCATTTAGAGATGGGGAATTTGAGGCACAGATGTTAGGGAACTTGCCCAGGGTCACATGGTTAGTAAGCTGTCGAGTAGGGTCCAAACGCAGGTGTTCCACCCCAAAGCCCTCGCTTCTAACCATGAGCACTGTTTTGCCTGCTCTGGCCATGAGGCATACTTTGTCCCTCAACACACCACATCTGAGCATCCAATCGAGACAAAGCAGTTAGGAATCCTGGGTGAACTGGGAGACAAATAGGAATCAGTAGTGCCGTTTTCACCAATGCGGTATTAGCAGAACTGTCTTGCTTTTTTAGGCTTTAATTTTCTTTGTACAATGGTCCTCCATAAATGGCAATGAAAGAAACAGAAAAAACACCACTGAGTCACCAGCTTCTGAGGTACTGAGCGGTGCTTTATTGATGGCAGGTGTACGGAGCTTCCTGGAACATGCTGTTTACAGATAAAGACGTCTTTCTGGCATTAAGAGAGTGGAGCGTATGTGGATCCTGCTGGTCTGGGAGCATGACACACTAAGTAATTGATGAAAGAGGAATGGCTCCTTGATTCCTCCTCGCAGGTTGGAATGTCTTATTTAAGCTGCTCTCTGAAGCCGGAGATGGCAGTCGGGCTAAGGCACGGCTCCAGCAGAGTCACAAGCAACAGAGCAACCGCATCCCTCTCACCTAATTGGGAGCAAGCATCCCCTTTAGGTCAAGAGCTCTCTATTTCCTGACTGAATGGGGACAATTTTCTAGGCTGCAACTGTTGCCACGCTCCCCTTCTCAATTCCATTTAGTTTGAGTTATTGACTTTCCATTCTGAGAGTTACTGAAATTTCTTTCAAAATCAATCAAAGATAGAGTCCAGAAGAATGTAGGATCTCAGATATAAAAAGAAATAAGCTGTCTTCAGGAAGATCAGAGTGCAAAGTGGGTATTTGGATGAAATATTTCATTTGGTAACATAGGTTGGTGATGGGGATGAGGTATCTTCCTTATCCCCATGTTTTCTTGTTTTTTTGTTTTTTTTTTTGGTACGTGGGACTCTCACTGTTGTGGCCTCTCCCGTTGCGGAGCACAGGCTCCGGACCAGCAGGCTCAATGGCCATGGTTCACGGGCCCAGCCGCTCCACGGCATGTGGGATTTTCCCAGACCGGGGCGCGAACCCGTGTCCCCTGCATCGGCAGGCGGACTCTCAACCACTGCGCCACCAGGGAAGCCCCTTATCCCCATGTTTTTAAACCAGATAGAATTATAAGTTTTGGAATTTCCTAGCATAGCATCAGCTGCTTTGATAATGAAGTTTGCCCACAAAAGAGATGCTTTTACTCCTTCATAATCACATTTCAGACTGACTCTATCTAGAAGTGACAAACGAATTGTTTCTCTGATATTTTCTGGCATGGTACAGACCTACTGATACTTTGAATGATAGACAGCTGGGCATGGTTGGGAATAGGTGGGTCGGAAAGGGTTGTCAAATCTGCATGGAAACACTTTCCTCTCTATCACTGTGTAGCTAAAACCCAGCTAAACATCCAGATTTTCTTTTGGAAATACTTCTCAGTTTTAAGAATTATGATAAGTAATTAATTGAATTCCTGCTTTGTAGGAGCAAAGGCACATTAAATTAAGTTACATAGTTGCCCAATATTTTCAAACTAATTAGCAGCTATACTAAATTCAAACCTATTTCTTCCTACTCCATTTCCTCCAGACTCCCAATAAAAAACCACTAACAACTAATGTTCATTGTGGGAAGCACACTTGAAAGACCATACAAATTTCCCTTTGGACTCGTCAAAAATGATCTAGAATCAGCAATTTTAAAAATGGTTCTACTCAAATAAGTAGAAATAATTTGGAGTAGGAGTTCGGAGACTCGGATCTCCCTCCAATTAGCTGTTTGTCTTTTGGCAAACTGTTCAGACCCTCTGACCTCCAGCTCTCTCAGCTCTAAACCGGGAATAATAGTGTGTGCTGTCTGCAAACCTCTTAAGGTTGCTGCCAGTATCATAGCGATATTTGTAAATTAAAATATGCTCTCCAAATGCAGGCTATTACAGACCTTAAATAGCTAAGCTTTGTGTCAAAGTTTTGTCCTTGGGGCATCATATTTCTCTAAGTGAAACTATCTGATTTGTCTTTCAACGTTTTTTAAATATCGGCCTGAGAATTAAGAAAATCAAACTAAACAGAGCTTTTGGATTTTTATTTCCAGACTCAGCCTGAGAATCAAAGTTTCTGGCACTGAATAAATACTACTTACTCCAGTCTAGTAGTGGTGTCAATCAAAATGGCAATATTCCAAGTCTGTTAACATTATTATTAACAGACTTTTCCTTACACTGCCAATCATGCAATTTATTGGTGCTTTAAAAGGAGTTAAAAAGTAACCATTTTCTTTTCCTGCTAAGGTTTTCATCTAGTTAGTTCTGATTCTTTGAGGTAAATATAAAGCAGCAGTGGATATTTTATCAATAATAATATCTCTGCCTCAGAAAATATAAACAGTAAAAAATATAAGCAACAGAGCAATTTCTGAAGATGAAATGCAAATGCCGTGTTAATTATTCTAGAAAAGCCAATTAAAAAGTAAATCCAGGGACTTCCCTGGTGGTGCAGTGGTTAAGAATCCAACTGCCAATGCAGGGGACATGGGTTCGAGCCCTGGTCCGGGAAGATCCTACACGCCACGGAGCAACTAAGCCCGCGTGCCACAACTACTGAGCCGGAGCACTGTAACTACTGAAGCCCGTGTGCCTAGAGCCCGTGCTCCACAACAAGAGAAGCCACCACAATGAGAAGCCCTCGCACAGCAACGAAGAGTAGCCCCCGCTCGCCGCAACTAGAGAAAGCCTGCACACAGCAACGAAGACCCAAACGCAGCCAGAAGTAAATAAAAAAATTTATTTAAAAAAAACAATCCACCTTCCAATGCAGGGACGTGGGTTCGATCCCTGGTCGGGGAACTAAGATCCACATGCCGTGAGGCAACTACTGAGCCCACTCACTCTAGAGCCCTCGCGCCACAACTAGAGAGAAGCCAGCGTGCTGCAACGAAAGATCCCGCATGCCTCCTGCATGCTGCAACGAAGATCCCAAGATCCCACATGCCACAACTAAGACCCGACGCAGCCAAATAAATAAATAAATATTTACAAAAAAGAAGTCCCTGATCTGTAAAAAAAAAAAAAAAAAAAAGTAAATCCAAATATTTTGTTGCCTCGATAACCTCATCTACCCCAGAAAATGTAAAGGTCAAAATCTCTGTGTGTCATATTAAAACAATGCTTCAAGTTTCCATTTTCAATCCTCTTAGAGAATCATAGAAATTCCAAATTCCCATATATATAAATTTTGCAATCACACGATCCATTGCCCTGATATTTATGGTTGGCTTTCCCATGCCAGAAAGTCAGACATTTAAGGACATTAAAAATTGTCCTTCAGAGAAGAAGGCTCTGGTCTAATACTTAACTCTTTAGAGTGGCTAGGGAAGGTCTCTACCACCTCAGCAGAAATCTCTCCGTCAGGAAGACATTGTTCCATAGGTGACAGACCCAAGGAGATGCCTATTATTATTCCCTGCAGTGATTCAATTGAAAGAGGACTTGACGTGGATTCAGAACTGGGGCTTGAGCTCCAGCACGGACCTACAGGCTGAGTGACCTCAGGCAATTCACTGAACTTCTCAAGACTCAGCTTCTTCCATCTGTGAGATGTGAATAATAATAGCTTAACTCACAGAGTTGTCGAGAGAGTCAGATCAAACATATCTGTGAATGTACCTGGTAGACCGTGAAATGCTAATAAGTGCAGAGCAGATATAGTTCCTGACAGGGTAATTCAAATTAAGTACTTGCTTTGATTTTACAAAGTGATTTACATGAAAACCAGTAAAGTATGAGCGCTTTTGCTCTCTCATCTTGTGCAACAGAACCTGTGTGTTCATTCGTCCTAATCAGCTCCATGTTTGGGGGGCAAGCATTTAACTTTGAAACAGGCCTCACAAGATACTACAAATATAAAGTGTCCCCCAACTGTTTGCACCCTGGAATTATTGCCTTGTGCAACAAGCAGCAGACAGAAGTGGCTTGTTCACGTTCCTGTATTCAGATGGTGTCAAAACACTGTACCTTTTCACACCCTATTCCACTAGTTTTCCATATATCCGTCCTCCCTACTCCAGGCAAGACTATTTGCCTGCCATCTTCCTCACACCATTTGATTGCTTCCTCTTCTATATTTTTAGATGGTGAATTTTTATTTCCCCGGTTACCCTCCTTACTTTAGAGCAATGCATTACTCTTACCCCCTTTAAGATCTACCTCTTCTGTACAACCTTCCATGACTGACTCCCATGCTTCTTTGCTGATTCTGTTTTCAACCCCACATTTAGAAGAGAGTCATGCAAGATCCCATATTTCGTAGATGTTGATGGGGTTTTAGAATACTACCTGAAACTAAGACTGGGTCTGCATAATGACAGTGGATCCATTAAATAATTTCAGTCAGTTCATCGCAGCTTTTTCTTTTAAAAACAAAACAAAACAAAACCCAGAAGTCCTAAAGCAGTCCGTCCAGTTCCTATATGAAGAGAAACTGCTGTGAATCAGATAAAAAGTGAAGGTCACTCCAACTTAATGTGTGTAGGCATGAGTGTGTGCGTATGTATGTGTGTTTGGGATTGTCTCAGTTGCTTAACTCTTTGACTGCTTAATCAGCGGAGCATAGAGGAAATTCATTAGGTAGGAAATTGTAATCTGTGCTGCTGCTAATTTGCTGTGAGCCTTAGACAACCCACCGCAGGCCAGTCCTCTCCTGTAAAATGAGTGTGTCACACTAGCAGACCCATAAGGTCCCGCCAAGTATCTATGACCTATAGGCAAGGAGAAATCAGTAACCTATCTACTCCATAACGTATCTGAGAAATACCTCGCCATTCTCTGGCACACCACTTACAGTGAATTTCAAGTTGCTTTAATTTTTTTTTTGGCTCTGACTTCTGGAGCTTTGGAAGGTAGCAGGAAACTATGCGGGTGACCTTCTTGCAACAGGCCCCAAAGTGAAGTTGGGTCTCCCTGTTCCTCCTGCTGCCGTCCTGGGCAGCCTGACCCAGGGATCTGGATCAGCAGGTGCAAAGAACAGAGTCTTAAATCAAATCACTCCTTTTGACTAAAAGACTCTGACATACCTGTGGGTAGTTGATGGATGACCTAGGGATTTTGAAGGCTTGGTAGACTTTCTAAGGCACTGAAGCGAACTGATAATGCTAAGTCTTACACAGAATAAATGCTTCGTAAGTGTTTATTGAATTACTAAACCAGATGGAGTAACGTTTTAAAGAAAGTTCTCCAAGAGCAGTGATGGTGAGCCAGTACCAGGAAGACAAAGTTTTATGGAAACAAGCATCAAGCCCTATTCTTAGGTTGATATTAATAATAAAAGGGCCTTATGTTTGTATAGATTTTCACAGGTTACAAATCATTTACACATACTTATTCCATTCAATGTCTACCCCAAAATGCCACATTCCTATATTACCACTTTTTAATAAATACAGACAGTATAACTGTGATACAGATACTACAAACAACTTGCCCAAAGTCACACATCTAGTCAATTGCTGACTGAACTCAAGATCAGGTCTTCTGATTTTAAGTTTTGGGCTCCTCCTAGAATATATTAAGGTGCTGTGTGCAGCTAAGGGACCATGTGTGTTTAGATAGAGGAAGTCCTGTCTCCATCAAAATACCTTTGGTGAGTAGCAATCTTAACTCACCTTCATGAAAATACATCATACAGGACAAGACTAACACGTCTATTGAACTGTGTATTGGTAGGCCATATATGGAACACATATTCTATTCTGAGTTTTATATTGTAAGGTTTGAGATGAAGAGTCATAAAGTAGAGAACTGCCAGGAATTCGTATTAGTGGTTAAAGTTCTGAAAACTTTCCCTTACAAGGAGCAGCTGAAAGAATTTGAGGCATTTAGCCTGGAGAAAGGTATATTGGTGGTGCTGGTGGAGGGTGGGGTGATTAGGGCAGGGAAAGTATACATTCATTGTCTCCAGAGCTCTGAGCAGCTGCTGCATCGGAGGGATTAGCTATATTGCTCCAGAGGCCAGAATAGAACTGCTGAAGAGAAATTACTGAGGTCATTTTTTTATTCACCATAAAGAAAAATTTCAAAAAAATTAAAGTTGCTCAAAAATTCAGTACATTTTCTTGTGAGGTATAACTTGTTAACTAATCAAGCAAAGCTGAGTAGACCTACTGGTGTGGATGATATAATCATGATTTTGGCATTGGGTAGGAGGTTGAAATAAATGTTCTTTAAGGGTTTTTTCAGGGCCTCTAAGATTCTATGGTTTAACCTTTCTCTAAAATAATTAAGCTTGAACAGAGGGCAAAAACATATCTATTTTCATAACCTGTGTTTCTAGTGGTACCTATGCTGCACTATCAGTGTTAACCTACCATATTACCCCCAAACTTAGCAGCTTAAAATATGTATCCTGTGAGTCAGACCAATGGAGAGGTCTCCACATCTTCTAGTGCTTAGCTGGGAAGACTCAACAGCTGGGGGGAGACTCAACAACAGGTGGGGTGAATGGATCGACTAGAGGCTGGAATCAAATCGTCTAGAGCTGTCCAACACAGGAGGCACTAACCCCACGTGGGTATTGACTACTTGAAGTATATCTAATCTGAACTGGGTTGTGTTCTAAGTGAAACATGTACACACACATAAACACATATATACACATACTATTCCAAAGACTTAGTATGAAAACACATTAATAATGTGTATATTGGTTACATATCGAAATAACAATATTTGGATAGTGGGTGAAATAAAATATATTAACCACATTAATTTCCCTTGTTTCTTTTTAATTTTTAAAATGAAAACTTAAAGTTTTATGTGTAGTTCATTCTTATTGGACATCATTGATCTCATGTATATGGTGGTTAATGCTGGCTGTTGACTGGCATCTCAGCTGGGTGACTGACTCTGGAGCAGCTGCTTGTGGTCTCTTCATGATGCTAGGGCTTCCCCATAATACGGTCATCTCAGGACAGCTGAACATTTTGTAACTGAAGACTCCAAAAGTAAGCCTTCCAGTGTGGAAGGTGAAAGCTGCATTGGCTTTTTGACTTAGTCGTGGAAATCACACGCATCGCTTTTGCTGCATTCAAATGGTTACCAGTGTATATAAACCAGCCTAAACACGAGAGGAGGGGCACACTGCAGTAGAGCCTGCAGGATGGGGGCTACTGTTGCAGGCTTCTTGGAAAATACAATCTCCCACAACTTGTTATGGGAGTAGACCAACAGAATTATGAAATACCCTTCAGATCTCAGGAGCCATTTCTGAAGTTTAAGTAAAGTCCTGGATGTGAGACAGATTAGAGTTCTTCTGGAGAGACCTTCAAATCTTAAAATTAAGCAAATATGTGATGCTCAGGAATTGCATTAATAGCCATTATTAAAGCGGAATGTAGTTTAAAGTGCAAACTGTCCTTTAGGTGTTTAAAACGCTGTGCATATGCCAAGGAAACAATCATAAATCCAGGGTTGTAGTCACAGAGTTGAATCACATGACACAATACTTCCAGGTTTTTTGTTGTTTTTGTAGTCTGTTTATCTTTCATTAACCAGTAGAAGAAGTATGTTCCTAATTCCTTAGAGATACACGTTCAAAACGGACTGGCAAAAATCTTTCCTTTTTCCAAATGTACTTAAATTTTTCTTCGTTTAAGTTAAGCTCTTTGAACATCAATTAATAATTTATACAATGAATGTGAAGATGTGTGGTATGTGTTGGCTTGAGGATAATGCGTGATTTGTAACAAGCATTAAAGTATTTTATAAGATGTAATTTATTTAATGCATTATCCTATATTTACTTTTTAGAGGGCATTGTGGAGCAGTGTACCCAGAGCATGAAATGTCATGAAGGTTAAATCAACATTGGGCTTTAGTCAAACAAGTGTAATTGGCCCAGAGGGCACCTAGTAACTATGGACTTCTGGAAATGAATGATTGTTGATTTTTGTGTGTGTGGTTTTTTTCTCAAGTAATAATAGGAATTGTCAATGTCAAGTTAGCTTAAATGTTCAGTTTGCATCGTTCCTTTTGCACCTCCTCTTTAGAGTTTCAATTGGTCAGATTATTTGCACTTTGAAATTAATCTGTTAATACAAACTATTATTTTCATCTATAATTGATTTCATTATTAATCACTGAATAATTAACCATGATTTAATTTTAATTTAATTTAATTAATCCTCAAAATAAAAGTATATAAGTTCATTACTTTCTCCTGGGTTATATTTGGAAAGCACTTTTTGATATGCATCATTATAGATGATTTGATGGACAGTGAATTGAACTTGGCATTGGGAGTGGAGAAAATACAAAACAACAAGAACAACAACAACATACAAAACCAAAAATAAAAAATAAGCCTGCATTATTCGTAAAAGTTATCAGAATTCTGCACTGCTTCTTAATTCTGGTTGGCATTTTATTCCTCTTCATACAGCAGCCAGAACACACTGAAAGATTTCCCTCCACTTCCAGAAAGGTGGTCAGATTCACCTGTTTGAAAAGCACACTGATATGGGCTGGATTTTATTGCACATAGAAGATGTTCAGCTCTGCTCCTAACATTTGCTTTCTAAATAACAAAGGCTCTTGAAATGAATCATGAAACTAAAAACAGGTTCTAGTACTTTTCAAAAGGATTTTCACTTATAAGAAAAACTTTTTGGCCTGTGGAACTTTTCACTTCATTCCATTTTCTTATACAAACAAGAAGGACCAACAGGTAGCATAGAATACTAATGTTTTCAATTTAGTATTATGGAGAGATATGCTACAGTCCAGTGAATTGAAGAGAAAGCTACATCAAATAACCTGAAGCAAAACTAAAGCCTTTCAGGTCTCAAGTTATTTAAATTAACTAATAAATGTATGATGCTATTAAAGTGAAGGTTAATAGCATGGGCTTTGGGTCATACACACATAGGCCATATACGTTTCCTCATCTATAAATGAATGCAAGACTACCTAGTAGAATTTTGGGGAAGATTAAATAGGAAAACATAAATCAATGGCTTAACACAACACATAGCAAGGCGTCACTGTTGTTATTTTTAGAATACAGTAGAATATCAACAAACTGCCTATTGAGGGAATGTACCTCAACATGATAATTGCCATATATGACATGCCCACAGCTAACATCATACTCAGTGGTGAACTGAAAACTTTTCCTCCAAGATCAAGAACAATACAAGTTTACTCTTGCCACTTTCATTCAATGTAATACTGGAAATCCTAGCCAGAGAAAATTGGCAGGAAAAAAGATATAGAAAGCATCCAAGTCAGAAAGGAAGAAGTAAAACTGTTTCTTTTTGCAGAAGACATGACATTATTTATAAAAAACCCCAAAGACTCTACCAAAAAACCATTAGAACTAATAATCAAATTTAGTAAAATTTCAGGATACAAAAATCTGTTGCATTTCTATACGCTAATAAGAGACTATCAGAAAGAGAAATTAAGAAAACAATCCCATTTACAATTGTATCAAAAATAATAAAATATCTATGATATATTTAACGAAGGAGGTGAAATATCTGTACACTGAAAACTATAAGACATTGATGAAAGAACCTGAAGAAGACTCAAATAAAAGGAAAGATATTCTATGCTCATGAACTGGAAGAATTAATATTGCTAAGATGTCCATACTACCCAAAGCAATCTACAGATTCAATGCAATTCCTATTAAAATTCCAATGGCATTTTCCACAGAAATAAAAAAAAAAGCAATCCTGAAATTTGTATGGAAGCAGAAAAGACCCAGAAGAGCAAAGCAATCTTGAAATAGAAGGATAAAGCTGGAAGCATCACACGTCCTGGTTTAAAACTATATTACAGGGACTTCCCTGGTGGCACAGTGGTTAAGAATCCACCTGCCACTGCAGGGGACACAGGTTCGATCCCTGGTCCGGGAAGATCCCACATGCTGTGGAGCAACTAAGCTCGTGCGCCACAACTACTGAGCCTGCACTCTAGAGCCCGCGAGCCACAACTACTGAAGCCCGCGCACCTAGAGGCCATGCTCCGCAACAAGAGAAGCCACCGCAATGAGAAGCCCGCGCACCGCAACGAAGACCCAACGCGGCCAAAAATAAATTAATTAATTAAAAAAATAAAATTAAAAAAAAAGTATCAGGCAAAGAACTCAACTTAAAAAAAAGAAAACGATATTACACACAAAGCCATAGTAATCAAAAGAGTATTGTATTGGCATAAAAACTGACACACTGATCAATGGAACAGAATAGAAAGCCCAGAAATAAACCTATGCATGCATGGTCAATTAATATATGACAAGGGAGCCAAGAATTTACAATGGGAAAAGGATAGTGTCTTCAATAGCTAGTGCTGGGAAAACTGGACAGCGACATACAAAAGAATGAAACTGGACCACTATCTTATACCATACACAAAAATCAACTTAAAATGGTTAAACTTGAACTTAAGACCTGAAACCATATGACTCCTAGAAAAAAACATAGAGGGTAAGTTCCTTGACATCAGTCTTGTCAATGATTTTCTGGATATGACACCAAAAGCAAATATAACAAAAGTGAAAATCAACAACTTGGACTACATCAAAGTAAAAAGCTTCTGCCTGGCAAATAAAATCATCAACAAAGTGAAAACACAACATAAAGAATGGCAGAAAATATTTGCAAATCATATATATGATAAGGGATTAATATCCAAAATATATAAGGAACTCAGAAACTCAAAAGCAAAATAACTAACAATCCAATTAAAAAGTGGGCAGAGGATCTGAATATGTTTTTACAAAGGAGAAATCCTCTTTACGTGTGAGAAAGACCCTAGCAAATAGGAAAAGGTAAAGCCAGGATTTTAAACTGGAATTTCAAATCTTTAACTCTTTCCAAAACAACAAATATTAAAAGTTGGGTGGGAGGGAAGGAGAGAGGGAGGGAGGGTGGGAGGGAGGGAGGAAAGACACAAGGGACTTCCAGGAAGCTATGCTGTCCTTGCATCCTTGTAAGCCTGACCCAGCATTCATTAACCCCTCTACAGTCTCCCTATCTGCCCTTAGCCCAGTCATTAAGAGTGTAGATGTGGCTCTGGGCAGCCTGGTGGATTCTGTCCTGTGCATTGGAACATAAAGCATATTTTCACAGCATATCTGAGAATTCTGAAAGGTTCTTGCCACCTCTGATGTCCTGGAAAATCTATTTCAAATCTCCAAATTGCTTTATTTATGGGGAATGGAGCCTGGTACTTGCAAATAGAAAAACGAGACAAACAAACAAGCAATCTTTGCTGGGAAACACTAGGATCTTGCTACCTAGCTTATCCAGGTTAAACATCAAAATCAGTTAACAGCAAGAGGACAGGTATTAAAGAATTATGTGTGAGATAAAAGGTGAACTGAGCAGCCAGCCCTGAGGTTAAAGCTCTCCTTGCAAAAGAGGTAAGAACGATTGACATTATTCTTATAGTAACTGAACTCACCCCATCTTTATGCTGGTCATATTGCTATGGGGCATAGATTTTTGTCATTTCAGGTGCCTGAGGTTACTCTCTTTGTCCTAGGGAGGGGCCAGGTTTTCTCTGTGTATGCAGAATCTAAGCCAGTCAGCCCCAGAGCCCATCGGAAGGAGTGGGATGGCAGAAAGCACAGGAATGTTGTGGAAGCTGTGGGGTTTCTTTTGAAAGAATGTGTTTTCAAGCTCAGTTTTTCTGGAATTTTTTTTTTTTATTGACATATAGTTGATTTACAACATTGTCTTAGTTTCAGGTGTGCAGCACCTGCATATATATATATATATATATATATATATAGTTTTTCAGATTCTTTTCCATTGTGGATTATTATATATATATAGTTTAAATATATATAGTTTTTCAGATTCTCTTCCATTATGGATTATTATATATATAGTTTATATATATATATAGTTTTTCAGATTCTTTTTCATTATGGATTATTTTATATATATATATAGTTTTTCAGATTCTTTTCCATTATGGATTATTATATATATATAGTTTATATATATATAGTTTTTCAGATTCTTTTCCATTATGGGTTATTATATATATATATAGTTTATATATATATAGTTTTTCAGGTTCTTTTCCATTATGGATTATTATATATATGTAGTTTTTCAGATTATTTTCCATTATGGGTTATTACAAGATATTGAATATACAGTAAATCCTTGTTGCTTATTTATTTTATATATATTAGTCTGCAACCATTAATCCCAAACTCCTAATTTATTCCTCCCCTCCTTTCCCCTTTGGTAACCATAAGTTTGTTTTCTATGTCTGTGATTCTGTTTCTGTCTTGTAAATAAGTTTATTTGTATTATTTTTTAGATACCACGTATAAGTGATATCATACGATATTTGTCTTTCTCTGTCTGATTTACTTCACTTAGTATGATAATCTCTGGGTTCATCACCTAGAAGCTATTCTTACAACTTGGGCCTGCCATCATTTATTTGGTATGAGCTCACAAGTAAAGGCTTTTTAGACACATCCTACACAGCTTCTGGAGGACAGGCACATACACAAAAGTCAAAGCTCATTCTGATCATTTTAATTTAGTCATGTGTTCACTCTCAGTGAATGAATGACGTGACACGTCCCACACTTGAAGGCTTTTGCAGCTCAGAAGACCCTGGGTAATCTGGCTCCAGCCTCTTCCTCACGATGTGATAAAGGAATAGATTTCTCTGAAGGGCTTGGCCTCTGACTGGAGTGGATGCGTCACAAGGCCTGGCTGAACTTCACAGCTCTTCATCTGGCCACAATCTGGCCTTGGATTCATCCCATTACTGCTGTGAACAAGCCCCCCAGGTGGGCCCAGCGGGAGGATCATCCACCAGAACAAGGTGAGCCAGTTTGAAACTGAAACCATGCACCTCAGATTGGGACTTGAACCCACAGTCTTTTAATTGAGATTACACACCTGGTCTCAAGACTTAATGAAGCTCATGTTCCTGAAGTCTCATGGCAGAAAGAATTCAGTGAGAGACAAAGTGATACATAAGAAGTGGATTTAGGGGCTTCCCTGGTGGCGCAGTGGTTGAGAGTCCGCCTGCCAATGCAGGGGACACGGGTTCGAGCCCTGGTCTGGGAGGATTCCACATGTCGCGGAGCAACTGGGCCTGTGAGCCACAACTACTGAGCCTGCGCGTCTGGAGCTTGTGCTCTGCAACGAGAGGCCGCGATAGTGAGAGGCCCGCACACTGCGATGAAGAGTGGCCCCCACTCGCCACAACTGGAGAGGGCCCTCGCACAGAAACGAAGACCCAACACAGCCAAAAATAAAAATTAATTAATTAATTAATTTAAAAAAAAAGAAGTGGATTTATTTAGAGAGAAACACGCTCCACAGACAGAGTGTGGGCCACCTCAGAAGGTGAGAGGCCCCAAAATATGGTGTGGTTAGTTTTTATGGACTGGGTAATTTCATAGGCTAATGAGTGGGGGGGATTAGTCCAATTATTTTGGGGAAGGAGCGGGGATTTCCAGGAATTGGGCCACTGCCTACTTTTTGACCTTTTATGGTTGATCTCAGAACTGTCATAGTGCTGGTGGGTGTGTCATTTAGCATATGCTAATGTATGACAATGAGTGCATAAGGAGGCTCAAGGTCTACTGGAAGTTGACTTGTCTGCCATCTTGGACCTAGCTGGTTCTAACCAGTTTTTGTCATGTCCTATGGCTATATCATTCTTTTAAAGGTTGTGCCCTGCCCCCTTCCCTTGTGTTTCAAGCTCAGGACACTGAAGCTTAAAAGGCTGTGCATTTCTAACTTCTCAGGAAATAGGCATCTCTTAGGAATGGAGACTTTTCACTCAAGGCCTCCAGGTCCAACACTGACCACTGCAGGATGGGCTTTTACTAAAGTGTCTTTCCCCCCAAGGAAAGCTGCCTATTGCCTCATGCTCAGCTCAGAAATCCTCTCCTCAGATTAGTCTCTGGGATTAAGCCCACTGAGGAGGTTGACTGCCTCTGGCTGACCACCCTTTGAAATCTATGTACGATCTACTCGTTAGAGGCAATGGAAGGAGTAGAGGCTGCAGGGCAGCCTGGCTGGCTTTGTATACTGGCTTTTCTACTTCTCACAGATAGCCTTGGGCAAATTACTGAATTTTTGTGTGCCTATTTTCTCATCTTCAAAGGGTGGAATAATAGGAGTGCTTACATCATAAGGGTACTGTGAGAGGAAAGTGAGTTAATTCGGGTAAAGTGTATAGAACAGAATAAGTGTATTGATCAGAGCTGATCACCATTAGCTGGTATTTTCATCTAGAAATCTGGGAAGTTAGTCCACTTTCTAAAGTGGGAGTTGACTTTTTAGAACGAATCTTTTCCTGAAGGAATGAGATGGTAAAGAGAATAATAGGGCAGTAAGGGGGGAATCTTAGCTTGGGGTGCTGTGGGGATGGTCTGGAGATTTGAGCCATAGGGAAGGCTGAGAGGGTGGTGCTGGGGATTAGGTTCTCGTTTCCAGGAATGGCAGGCTGGGCTACATATCTTTGGTATCTTATGGGTAACAATATTGGTAACTTTAAAAGGTGAAGGCAGTATAGGTAAACAAAGTGAGACGGCTAATTATATTTACCTGAACTATAGTTTTGCCTAGGGTTACCTTGGCAGAACAGGATTAAATGAACTATAAATTCCTTGGAAGCAGAAACTGTTGTCCTACTGCTCACAGTGAGCTCTCAGTAAAGGTGTGCTGAGTAGATTAGTAAATAATGAATAAACAGCTCGAGGTCCAGGCTGAATTTACTTGGTCCATAAACCTGGCTTGGCTAAGTCCAAGGATGGCCTTTAGACCGAGCTTCAGGGATGCAGTCACTCCTACGTGTTCTTCCCCTTGCTGATTTAAGGTCTACCGAGAAAAAAAAAGGGACAGCTTAAAAAAAAAAAGTTTAATATGGGGCAAATCACAACTGTGTCTTTCTACTTCCATTAAGGCTGCTCCATATTTTCTTAGGGTCAGCTAAAGGGATGGATCAGTGATGGTTATTCACGCAATTTTCAGTTTTCTTCAGCAGGTTCTCTATGTTTAATTTTTTTTTTCTGAAATGAGATGGTAGTCAATTGGAAACATAAAAATAAAATCATTAACATCTTTACTGATGTGGGTAGCAAGAGATGATCACAAACAAAAAGGCTTTCTGGATTGTGTGTTTACTGAGACATAGTTTTAGATGACCTGAATTATCTTTTAACACTGTGCTGCATGTAATTTTGCACCCACCAAAAACAACCTGTCAAACGAAATGTTTTAGTAACAATTAGTCAATTGTGACAATAGGAATGTAACAAACAGGCGAAAAATGTGAGCATCCTTTGACAATGAAAACCAAAAACTATCTCCCCCCCAAAAAAAACCCCTGAATGTAGCAAATAAATAGGAATTAAAAAAATGATGCCACAAAACAGCATACTTAAATTACATATAAATACATTTGGAATCGGTGAAACTGTTAAGTGCTCTCTTTTTAAAAATAATTGGCGGGACTTCCCTGGTGGTCCAGTGGTAAAGAATACGCCTTCCAACGCAGGGGACGTGGGTTCAATCCCTGGTCAGGGAACTAAGATCCCTCATGCCCCGGGGCAACCAAGCCTGAGCGCCACAACTACTGAGCACGCGTGCCTCAACGAGAGAGTGGGCTGCAAACTACAGAACCAACGTGCTCTGGAGCTTGCGCACCACAGCTATAGAGCCCACGTGCCCTGGAGCCCGTGCACTACAACTAGAGAGAGAAAACCCGCGTGCCACAACTGGAGAGAAGCCTGAGAGCCGCAATGAAGAGACCTTGTACCTCAGTGAAGATCCCTCTCCCGCAACTAAAACCCAATGTGGCCAAAAAATAATAAAATAAAATAATTAGCAATTGACCTTTTTTGAATTGTACTTCTCAACGTCAAATATTGAAGTGGGCAAAAAGTTTGTTCGGGTAACATCTTATGGAAAAACCCGAACGAACTTTTTAGCCAACCCAATATTAGCTCAGAGATCAACAAACTTTTTCTGTAAAAGACCAGATCGTCAATATTTTTAGGCTTTGTGGGCCAAGAGACCAAATCGAGTATAATTAGTAGGTACCTATATAGCAAAGAGAAAACAAATTTCCACACTTTTTATTCACATAATTACATATATAATAATAATAATTGAGTATAATTTTTGTAATGCAAGTCTACTAATGAAAATAATGGATCTTTTTTTTTTGGTGTAACATTTTACTTGAGAGTCAACCTCACTGTTCCCTTCCAATTGATTGCAAATGTTTTCCTGTAAAAATCATCCTTAGTTACTGGCATCCTACAAAAACAGGCTGTTGGCTGGATTTTGCCTGCTGGCTATAGATTGCTGATCTTTGGGTTGGTTGCTCAGGAGAAGACCAGCAAAGCACTGTCCATAAAACAGCAAGTGACAGTTAAACAGTAACAGCCCTTGGTTACTGCTTTTCCATGTGCTGGTAGTGGTACAGTGCGCTAGTCTTCAAACCAAATAGGGAGTCCTTAACGTAAACTTGGGGTCTTTTAGTAGAGACTGAAAGTAATGTGAAAATGATAGTAAGTATTTTGACCCAAGAAAAGGAACCCAGCACAGAGCAGTGTGAGCTAAGAACAGCCAACACAGAGGGGGAAGAAAAGAGTGAGTGGAAGGGATTCCCTTCATGTGAGTGGTAGAGATATAGACTGTTCCTTAGTGAGGAGGAATAGAAATGTAAAGCAGATCCTACCCAGGATTGTTTATATTTGTGTTCAAAATACTTGTTATTAAAATGAATATCATTCTCATTCTAGAATCTGCGATGGCTTCAGATCCCTTTACCATCTTTATAAAGTCCTAAAAAATATTTTAAGTGTTTGGTATCATGGTATCTTGGCAAGTTGTATGTCGGAGTCAAGATTCTGAGCTTCAAAGTGAGGAAGAAAGATGAGCAGCCTTGACCTCACTCTCTCATCTTCTCCTCCGGCCAAACTCTCTATTAACATGACTGAGTGTGTCTGTTACATAGAAGCCCTTAATTGTCCATATCACACTCTATTTCACATACAACAATCAATTTAAAAAATTCTTTGGCCTGGGGCAGTGATTTATTCATTCAAAAGCGTTTATTAGTTTGTGTGAGCGTTTAACTCCTTTTTCATATTTTTATTTTCTTAATTTTTATTGGGGTATAGTTGATTTCAATGTTGTGTTAGTTTTAGGTGTACAGCACAGTGAATCAATTATATATAAACATATATCCACTCTTTTTTGTTTTAGATTCTTCTTTTTTGTTTTAGATCTCTTCTCTTCTTTTGTTTTAGGCCATTAGAGAATACTGAGTAGAGTTCCTTGTACTATACAGTGAGTTCTTATTTGTTTTCTATTTTATATATAGTAGTGTGTGTATGTCAATCCCCATCTCCCAATTTATCCCTCTGCCCCTTATTCCCTGGTAACCATAAGTTTGTTTTCTATATCCGTGATTTGTAAATATGTTCATTTGTACCCATTTTTTTAGAGTCCACATATAAGCTATATCATATGATATTTGTGTTTCTGTGTCTACAAAGCTACAGTAATCAAAATAGTATGCTACTAGCACAGAAACAGAAATATAGATCAATGGAACAGGATAGAAAGCCCAGAGATAAACCCACACACTTAATCTATGACAAAGGAAGCAAGAATATGTAATGGAGAAAAGACAGCCTCTTCAATAAGTGTTGTTGGGAAAAGTGGACAGCTACATGTACAAGAATGAAATTAGAACACTTTCTAACACCATACACAAAAATAAACTCAAAATGGATTAAAGACCTAAATGTAAGGCCAGACACTATAAAACTCTTAGAGGAAAACATAGGCAGAACACTCTGACATAAATTGCAACAAGATCTTTTTTGACCCACTTCCTAGAGCAATGAAAAGAAAAACAAAAATAAACAAATGGGATCTAATTAAACTTAAAAGCTTTTGCACAGCAAAGGAAACCATAAACAAAACAAAAAGACAACCCTCAGAATGGGAGAAAATACCTTTTCATATTTTTGTGTCCCTAGGGAAAAGCATTCTTCTTCTAGGAAAGGACTCAGGTAAAGAACTCAGACTGCTGGATTTGAATCTCAATACTACCCTGTAAGCCCTTGGGCAGTCACTTTTTTTCCCCTCATTATCAGTTAGCTCAGCTGTAGAATGGGGATAACAATTTCTACCTCAAGGGATTTTTGTGAGCAGTAAAGGAGTTAATCCACATAAAATGTTTAGTTAGCATTCTGCCCGATACATATTATTATATATGCTCAATAAATATCAGTTACTTGTATGATTATTATTATTAAATCTACCTATGATATTTATCATAATGACAATATCATTTTTGACATCAAATAGACAGTTTACAAATTCATTCACAAATATTTATCAAACATTTACTCTGTGCCAGGCATTACTGTAGGCAAAGAATATACATAGCGTAAACACAACAGATCAATATCTGTAGTTTATGATGATAATAGATCAATATCTGTATCTATGATGATAAATGCTATGTGGAAAATTAACACTGGAGTAAGACAGGGAGCATTGAGGGAGGAGAGATTGCAATTCAGCATAGGCTGGATGATCAGGGAAGTCTTCCAGGATATGGATGGCCTTTCCTCCTGAGGGGCTGAAAGACCTCGGTTAGGTTGCCAGAATTAGTGAATAAAAATACAGGATGTCTAGTTAAATTCAATCTGGCATCCTGTATTTTATTTGGCACCCATGGCTGGGGATGGGGGATGAAGAGGGAATCCTGAGGGTTTTGTTTTGGGATAAAGGACGAATAAGTTTCACTGATAAATTCCAGTGGGGCGGGGCTAAGACGCAGTGTGAGGTGTTTGTCTGCACTGCTGCAGAGGCCCGGGCCAGGCTCCCTTACTTGGAGTACTGAGGTTCTGTAATTTTCCTGATTCCTGCCTTCGAGTGGGTGGGAAGTGGAACAAGTGGAGCTTGGCTTCCTCTTAAGTTCTGATATTTGTTGCTTGGGGTCATGGAAAGTCAGACTGAAAATGATCTGCAATGTCAGGTTAGACAATCCTCAGGAAACAGACCCAGAAACGTCAAATGAGTTGCTCAACATTGTGAATATAGTCCCTCTCTGAACCTGGATTATTGATTTAATGCTGCAAGAAAAATAAATTCTCCATATACGATTTTCCGTTGTTTTTCCTCTGTAATTTTTCATCTAGGGTTTAGGAGAGCACAATTTCCCCCAGAAGGAGGATTTCAAAAGAGAGTAGTGGTAGTTTCTACCATACAATGTAATTCTTCCAATGATTAAATGCTGTCTCTTATACACAGTGAGGGGAGAGTTGGTTTCATCTCAGCTCGGGACTATGGTGATAGTGTTGACTATTGCATGAAATTGAAAGATGGAGCCAGTTCCATGTTAAATAGGGGGAAAGGGGTTTTGTTCGTTTTTGAAAGTTCAGTTTCTAGAACACTGCCTAGTACATTGTAGGTACTCCGTAAACATGAATATGAATAATGGATAAGGATTTGTGGTATTATGAGATTTTTTTAAAATCAAAACTTAATTTTTGTTAAATCACTTTGAAATAATGTTTATTTGCATGCTTCTGCCCAAAATAAGTGTGTTAGAGATGTTTTCTTGCAGATGCTGAAAGAAATGTGTGTCACAGTGATTCAGAGAATAGGCCCAGATAATCCTCACTTCAAACTTCCTAGCCGTGTGACTTTTCCTTATCTTTGTACCTCAGCTCCCTCTTCTATACAATAAGAGCAATAATATACTAGTGTCTCCTTTCTCATTAAATTATTGAAATAAGTCCATACGTAAAACATTTAGATCAGTGCCTGTTGCATACAAGGCACTAGAATGTTAGCCATTAATCTTATCTTAATCTTTTATTAGTTCTAATATATTTATATATATTTCTTTGTTTGTTTTTTATTGGTCTCACCGAGAGGCTTGAGGGGAATTTTAGTTTCCCAACCAGGGATCAAACCCACGCCCCCTGTAGTGGAAGTGGGGAGTTCTAATCATTGGACTGCCAGGGAATTCCCCCTAACATATTTATATTATCTCCAGTATAATGCTTAGCACATTGTCTGATATCTAAAAGATTACTGAGTGACTAAATAATGTCCATATATTAGAAAAAATGTAAACTATTTACTATTTAGAGTCCTTCTGAAGATATTGCAAAAGAGTGTAATGAGTAAAAATATCACTACTTAACTAGTCCAGTCATTGATACCCTAGAGAGAGAGGAGGCTGAACAATTACAAGGATGAATAAGCCTTTGTCATTGACCTCTCCTGAGCTGAAGAGCAAGCATTTTTATATGGGAAGGATGCACTGTCTTCCCCTTTTAATATGGGTCATGTCCACCTTGGCCAGTTTGGGGCCTCTGAGCTTTTGTTGTTGGGAATCCAAAGAAAATACAACGGACAGTGAGGTGGAAGAGGGACTTGTCAAGATGTCTGTTTGCACCATCTTCCCTTCCACCTATGCCTATGCACAAAGTATACCACAGAAGTAAGTAACCCCAAACTTAATCCATCACAACTTGGCTTTCTCTCTGCCATGCCAATAAGTACACTTTGGCTAAACTTATGGGTATTCTTCCTATTAGTCAAACCCAGTGATTCCTTCTCAGCACTCGCCTTGATTCTCTGAAGTGTTTCCAGCATGCTCTCCTTTGTGAAAGTACTATACGATTGGAATCTAAAGCATGCCCCCCACCCCTACCCCAACTGTCTCCTTGGGCTGTTCCTCTTTCCTCACTTCCCTATAGTGGTTCCTCTTTATTTCCCTGTTATATATTTATGGTTCCCAGTGTTCTATATTTAGATTTCTTTTCTTCTTATAATTTCATCTTCATTCATGTTTTACAGTATCGTATATTAACTAGTGAAGTAGGCTAAACAATGGCCTCCAAATATATCCGGTCCTAATCCCTTGAACCTGTAGATGTTACCTTGCAGATACGATTAAGATAATGGTCTTGAGATGGGGCGATTATCCTGGATTATTCTGAATCATCCAGGTGGGCCCTCAATGACAACACTTGTGTCTTTAAAAGAGAGAGGGAGTTGGGGATGTGATATAGATAGCAGAGGAGAAGACACTGTGAGGCAGAGATTGGAACGATGAGGTCGCAGTACAGGAGGTACAGAAGCTGGAAGAGGCAAGAAATAGATTCTCCCCGAGAGTCTCCGGAGGTAGGGAGCATGGCCTGCCAGCACCATGACTTTGGCCCAATGATACTGATTTTGGAATTCTGGCCTCCAGAACTGTGAAAGAATAAAGTTCTGCTGTTTTAAACCCCAAGTTAAACAGCGGCCACAGGAAACTAATACAACTAGAAAATCTAAAATATATGCCTGTGATTACTACCTCTTTTCTGAGTGCCAGATCTACAAAATCAAAGACCTCTGGACATCTCCGCCTTATTTCCCATTTAACATTCGAGCTCGTCACTACTGAGTACTTGCAATGTGCAATGTAAAGCCTTAGATAAATATTTTCTCATTGAATTCTCACACCATCCCGATCAGGTGAATACTTTGTTATCCTCACATTAGAATAAGGGACCTGAGACACAAAGAATTTAAGTAGCTTGCCCAAGGTTGTAAAGATGCTAGAACTGGGATTTTGGTCCCAGTGTGGTCTGGCTTCAGAGTCAATCACTAAAGACACTGCTCTGCTGCCTCAAATTACCTGACATCTCAGGCTACTCAGAGCCTGTACCACGTCCAACCAGCAGTGTCCAGGCTCTCTGAGAACAGATCACTTTAGCTGGATTCAAAAAACATTTACAGAGCCCCTACATCCTGCTAGGCATTCTGTACCAGCTCTTTGCAGCCATGGCCAGACGCAATCTGTTGTTCTCATTCAAAGAGCAGACTATCTGAGGCTAGAACACTTCCCAAATCTCATGCGATTTCAGAGTTAGACCTTACTTCATGAAGGCGATCTGAACCTGATCTGAATTACTGTTGCCTCCTAAAAGCCTAATGTTTATTAACAAACTCTGTTCTTAGAGTGCTGTGGCTGTCACGTTGCCATGGTCACTTTCACTGGGTTGCTGCTGGACCCTGGGGCAAAGTAGAGAAATGGAAACTGCAAGCATCACCCCTTAGTATTTATAGAGTTCGACCTTCTGTGCCATGTGTGGTACATCTGGAGGCCCTGGACCCTGGGCTGTCCAATATTCCCCTCTTGGTTCTTCCCTTATAGTTATACTAGAAATGTGGACAGTAAGTACAATAGCTACAATATCTTAGTCATCTACTAGGTTCCAAATAGTCTACCTATGCTATCCATTTAATCCTTTCCACAATTCTGCAAGGGAAGTATTATTATTGCCATTTTAGAGATGAGAAAGCTCAGGCTTAGGGAGGTGAACTAATTTGTCCGAGCTCATACAGCTTCTTAGTGGCAGGGTAGAGTTAGGATTTAAAGAATCAGACAGTTAAAATTATTAAACTAGACTGAAACATTTCTTAACATAATCTAAGTTTCTTCTTCAGGTTGCCTTGGGCAGTGCCGAAGGAGAGGCAGGAGAGAACCAGGTACATGCTTCAGGAAGATTCTCCCTCCATTCCCCAGGGAGCCAGGTATCATGATTTCTACCTCTGAGATTGCCTTGTGCTTGGGCACAAAGGAGTTTAGTAATGATACTGATATTATTTTTATGACATATGTCTAAGCCTTTCTAGGATACTGAGAACTTTAGCACAAAAGAGCTCTTCCCATAAGTGGGGGTGGGGGACGGTAGGACTTTCTCAGAATTCTGTGTTGGGATATCCCCTTTGTGAAGAGGAGTGTTTCCTGTGAAGCTAAAGAAGTTTACATTTTCAGGGACTCTAATTTGCCGAGGCATATGCTTTTGTAAAATTTGAAAAAGTAGAACATTTTGACCCCATCAGTTAAGCCTGCTCTCTCTTTCCATATGGAATTCCTCTCCACGTGCCTTCGTGTTGGGTGGTGTCAGATTGGCTGAGGACATTTTGGGTATTTGGCTAATGGTAAACTGAATTGGGGATCCTTTTAGTTTGGGTTTGGTGGGATGTATATATTTATGTGGATTGCGGTCACTTCCAGGTGTAGCTAAGTTCTGCTATCTGTCCTCATGCAGACACACTCTCCAAAATACTCCCACTACCCACTCATTTGCAGTCATGGAATGAAGACACAGGGTTAGAGGTTATAATGTGATCTGAGCATATCCTTACAATGCCAGAAATATGTGGATATAGAGGACTAAAAAGGTTTGAAATGCTCAGAGCCAGAAGCCCATGTGTGGAAAGTTCTTCAAATCATCCCACATGAACAACTGTAGGCAAAGGTTTTGGTTCTCATGGATGTGGTTAATGCAGAAGTTCTCTCCTATCAGGAGATTCATGAGGGAGCAATTAGAGTATGCAACCTGAAAAAAAAATTAGGAAAAATATACTATAGGTTGTATCAGGAAGGTAATTAAAAATATTATTTTTATGGATTTTGTGATGTTTGTGGCATTTGTCAGCTTTTTAAGTGTAAAATTTGTGGTGATTTCTTATTCTAATTAAATAGTCACATTTGTGTCTATTATTTGTTATTTTGCACTTTTTCTATGAAAGAGGGCTCCTGTAATTGTATAAGCTTCAGATCTCACAAATCCTGTTTCTGCCTCTGTCACTGTGGTCCTTAAAAATGCACTAACTAATCAGACCCTTCGTGAATGGCTGGTGGCAGGAGAAAGATGGAAGAATCCAACCTATGGGCTGCCAGGGGAGCGGTCTTAGAAATGATCTGGGACGGGGGCTCTCAGGCTCTGGTGTGAATGATCAGGTCCCACACACTGCCTGGCCCCCATGCCTCACCCACACTCTCAACAATTTTTTTCCAGCACAGCTGGTCTAATGAGCAGGCAGCTGTCATCACTCCAGAGCAGTGACGCCTTCCCCAGCCTGCAACCGTGTCTCTTCTCACCTTCTACAAGGCCTAAAATGTCAGAATTATAGGCACATTCCTTTGGGTTCAAAAAGTTTTTCAGTCTTCAAGCAAATGTTCTTACAATCAATTTCATCATAAGTCAGTATTAAGTATCCCTCAGTCCTGAGGCTTAGGAAATGCAGAGGATGATGCAGACTTAACAAGTTTTGAACGTCTACTATGTATCAGGTCTTACATGCACTGTATCATGTCTAGTCTCAGTTCATGCTCCAACAGAAGATGCTTAGAAGGGCCACCAAATATTGGCTGAACAAGATTTCACAGAGATTAGGGCCCCAAATAGTTAAATGACAAATTAAGAGACAAGGGCTTAAAAAATGTCGGGCATTTCACAATCATGCCTTGGGCCAGCCCTGCTTTTACTGTTTTTCCCCAACTCCCCAGAAATGCTTATTACTACTTTTCCTAATCACACAGGGCAGGGTGGAATACACTCTACACTATGGAGGATGTAAAAAAAATAATCCCTGGGCAATGAAAGTATGTTCACCTAGCATAAGGCACATAATTAGGATTAAAAGCCGAATGACACCTAGATTTCAACAAAAATCAGTTACCAAAGGAGAAAGGGTCTTCATGACAACCAGAACCAGACAGTTAAACATGAGCTTTCAATGGTTTGGAGTGTTTAGGTTTTGCAATGGTGCGGTTTGGAAGCTCACCAGCAGAAAAACTATTTTCTTTTAAGAGGAGAGCTCTCTGTAATATTTTCTTTGCTGAAATAATGTGATCCTTAATGACGTCTTATATGACCCAAACTTTAAATGGATCCATTATTTTAGCTGACTTCATTCTTACTAGGTTTTTACAGGTCAGCAATGAACTATCAACAGCTTCCTGATAATTATCCTACTCACCCAAAGAACTGTTAGCCTGCTGGTCTTATCTATGTTAAAAGGAAGCTGTTATATGTACCAGACTTCCTCAGTGAATAATACAAATCAAACTGAAATTCTGCAGAAAGGGCCAACATTGTGAGGTTTGAGAATGAAAAAACAGGTTGAAAATGATGATGCTACCCTGTCTTCAGCTCCTTACTTGCTGAAATTCTGTGTTTCGTCTGGCACAGGAATGGCTTTACAGTAGAGTCAGCAGCATAACTAGTCGGGTCAGGAGAGGCTCTCTGGGTGGCTTTATCAAAATGTGTGGACACTCAGCATATGCAGTTAGTTACCTGGGTGATCTAGTTTGAGAAGCAATGTGGAAGGCACCTCAAGTAGCAACTAGTAAAGTTCCCAATGGAAGTTAATTTTCTACAATTAGAGATTCATTCCTTTGACTATGAAATCTTTAAGAGTCTGCTATTGAAATACCACTATAGTCTTTGGTTGTCACCTACCCCCAAAGCAAGACAAGATTCTGATAGGAGGGGAGAGAGGCATGTTTTTACAACTGATGCAGAGAATCCCAGGAAGAAGAAAGGTGATGAAGTAGTAAGCTTGCTTTCTTTAAATGGCAAAGGGAGGAGGGAGTTAATGCTGTTCTCATCTAGTAATTTGTAAATGGGTTGTTGGAGCATATGGGTCTTAACATGTTCCTAGATTGTGGGTGTGTGTATATGTGGACCTAAAATGAAAAGGCTTACTATTAGATTCCACCTCTCGTCAGCACAGTACAAAGTTCCTCAGGCAAAGTCATGGTTTATAATTAAAGGATTTCTGCATTTGCTAATTGCCCATGGCATGTACCCTTTCTTTCCAAGGCAAGCTTCTGAATTTCAATGATGTTTTATTATAAATCTATTTCTCATCAGGTTAGAGACTATCCCAAATAGCAGATTAAATACAAGCTGCTCAAGTAGAATTGGAGAGAGAGACTCATTTAGATGACCTTCTCTTAGAGAGGTCATTCTATCCTATATTAGGCAAAATGAAACATAAACGGGGCATTTGACCCAAGGCACAATACATTTTTTATCGCTCGCTGCGGTGATAATGCAAGTTTTTGAATAGCTAGTTGTATGGTGGTGACTTTGTACATTAAACCAAGCACAGATCAGATTACATTGTCAAGAAGTTCAACAAAACTAGTATTGTTACCTCAGAAGATCAAGGGACACTCCCTCAGAAGAAATGAAGACTGAATAGACATAGAGTTTAATATTTCCTCCCCTTCACGCCACTTTTTGGGTAAATATTCTGAACTTGTTTATAAACTCTGCTAGAGATCCATCAGTGATCCAGAAAAGTAATGCGGAAAGGTGAGGGAAAGACCTACTGGTGACCATCAGGTTATATTCCAGTTCTTTTTAAATGTACCATTTAAAAAAATGGCTGGTTAGCTGTCATTTTCCTATGTCAATGGTACAATCTGATTATCACTCTGCATAAGTTACTGTAAATAATGTTTTAAAGAATAGGCAGGGTATAAATATAGGAATACAATACTGAAAATGAAATAAAATATATCATAGAAATCTGTCTCCTCTCTATGTCCTTTTTAAGGTGATCTCTTCCATCTCCATGTATTTGAAGACATTTTTATGGTGATGGATCTCCTCTTCTTTCTGCCTCCACTGTGGCCATCCTGTATGGGTCAGTGGCTTCTTTGATCACTATTCAGAGTGATAAACCCACTTCACAGTACAATCTACTACTTGAATATCTATATGTATGTCCATAAGAAACTGAGAGAAAAATATCATGAAGTGATACGATGGCCTCTGATATTTTCTATTGCACACCATTCTATTTCACTGATATTGCCGGTCAAGACCACCAAAATGATTGTGTGATCCAGAGTTTGAAAAACAGTAGTCAAAGCTAGCATCACCATTTGCCCGGATATCTGCAGCAGCCTGTTAGCTAGTTTCCCTTTTTCTATGTTTTCCTCTTTGATTCCTTATTCCATAGAGCAGCAAGGAGACTCTCAAAAGATAAATCAGAACATGTAACTCCCCTGCACAAACACTTCAGTGGCTTCTTGCATTCAAAGTCCGAACTCTTCACCATGGCCTACAAGATGGAGCCCTTGACTTCCTCTCCAGCCTTATCTTATGACCTCTCTTCTTCCTCAACATACTCTGGCCCTCCAGAACTTGTGTCAGTACCTCCAGGACACCAGATTCTTGCTGCCTGGGTATCAGATGCTCTGTCTGCCAGGAACACTCTTTCCCCAACTTCTCATGGCTAGCTGTTGCTTATCCTTTAGTTGTTGGCCTAATTATTTTCTCTGCAGAGAGGCCTTTCCTGACCATCCCTTCTTATTATCTATCTCAGCCTATTGTTTGAACATGTACCACGTTACAAGAACGAGGAAAAAATATGGCAGCTAGAGAACTGACCAAGTAACACGTAGGGTGGGGTGGTGGGAGGAGGACCCTGGGCAGGAAATCGCACAGCTTTGGGGGCTGGGCCGTATTCATCTTAGGATCAAGAACTTGGAGTTTGGAAATGTGACTTTAGGTGAGGCATCTTGCCTTTTTAGTTTAGTATAGAATCACATTAATTTTGAAAATGCTACATGTCTCTATTGCAGAAGAATGAAGTAAAGGAAGGATGTAGTTATACGTAGGCCAACAATTTAAAGAGAAGCCATCAGGTCCCAGAATTAGTGGTGACAGAGGTAATCAAAGTGACAGGCCGCACAGAAAGACAGTGCTCAGGTACATGGGTCAGAGGCTGCTGGTAGGGCCAGCCCCTGCCAGCTGGCTGTTCTTTTTGAGATCTCTTCTTGGCTCAGAACTTAATTAGAGGGTTTTATGTGGTGTTTGAATAAGGAAGATGTTTCCATCTTCTCTAACTTTGGAGATCCTTCCTGTTACGGAGACCATGGATAACCTGCCAGTTTACTACACCGGAAGTCCTGGTGAAGAGGCACCGTAAACCTCTTTGTCCTAGGGATTAAAGGTCCCTCTTTCTATCCCAGCAGTTCCAGATCTACAAGCAGATTTTGTACACAGTGTCACCCCTCACCAGCAGCCAGCTGGAGGATGGAGATCTGGATATACCTGCTTTGGAGTCCAGGTGGGACTTGGAAAAAGATAAATTTGGCTGGGCCTCAAGGTAGACGTCCTTAGAGAGAATTCCCTGAAGTCAGATATTGGGAGCATCATCTGAACCTCCTGGGGCCTGATGCCCAGGAGAGCACTACCTGGCCCCGGGTACCCCCCTCTGCCACTGGGGGCTTTTGCTCCTAAGCATTAGGGCCCCACTCCAGCTCCTGCGGTAGAGCTAGCCTGCAAAGCACCAGGCATGCTCTGAGATACACCACCATGCACTTTCTCACTTCCTATTGCCCAGTCTACCCTTCCAGCTTGGCCCACCATAATAATCTTATGTTTATTCCTTCTCAGCTCAGCACCGGGGGATCGTTTCTCCAAATCTATGACATAAAGGTACATGTGGGTGTTTCAGTCCATATCTTTCTGGGCCCCTATAATTCCTCAACAGAGATTTGTGTTAACTATTATGCTCCTCCCCACACCCCCTGAGGCTCAACCTTGAATAGAGTTTACTATGGCCCCGTCATTTTGAAGGGATTAATTGTTGTTGTGAGTTCTCATAGAAAAAAATCTGTCTTAAGAACTAGGAAAAAATATCCATCCCCAGGGTTCCTGCATCCGACTCTCAACCTCATGATTTAATCACTTCATTTTAGAATAATGCACTCAGCTATTTCTATGTCAGCCATTGACTTTTCCCAAGTAATGAATAATAAGGAAAATGTGGCATTAACTAAGGCAGCCTTGCCATGAGGTTAAAGGAACACAGACAGCTGATCTCTAGCATCTCTGGACCTTTGGAACAAACCTAGTTTCTCCCTAGGGCCAAAATGCTTTGAATTAAAATTTATTAAAAACAAAATGAACTGGCTATTTTTGGACTAGAGTTTGACCTCTTACCTAAATCCTGATTGAAAATGGTTTGTGAAGTTCTGTAAGAGCAGCCATTCTTTTCCTTTCTTTCTCTTTCCCTTCCTTCCTTCCCTGCTTCCCTTCTTTCTTTTTCTTTCTTTCTTTCTTTCCCCTTCCTTCCTTCTTCTTTCTTTTTTCTTTCTTTCTTCCTTCCATCCTTTCTTTCTTTCTCCTTCAATTATAATTCTGGAATAATGTAACAGATAAAAAATATAGGAAACAACTGGGAATTCAACAGCATTTCTGGAATTATGAGGATGAGCCACTGACAGGCAAAGCAATAACAAAAAACAGACTTCAACTGGCAAGAAGCAGCTGGTCACTGCCTGCAGGGGATGGTCAAGTCAGAAATTTGACTGTTTCATGTGTTTGGATAATGTAATCTAACACAGATGCTGAAACAACTTATGCTATAATGATATCATATTTGCTATGTTCTACTTAATTGTAATCAAAGTTCAATTTCCTAGTGCTATTAAACATAGTAAAATACATTGTAAGCATTTATTAGCCAAAATTGGATTTAAACAAACAAAGTGGCATTGGCCCCAAATGAAAGCAAATTGGACTGAGGCCAAAGATGAAGGGAGCCTTATAGATAAAGTCACAGCAAGAGACTAAAACTGGGGCCCCTGCGTTTGAGAAGACTATAGTGCTCTTCAGGGAGACACCACATTTGTCCACAGGCTTTGAGAGAATAATTTACATTTCAATTTTACAACTGATATTTGTGATCAGTGCTTCAGTTAGGTGTACAAAATCTTTAAGTGGGAGAGTATGGTGATACGTCTATGGGTTTGTGAATGTTGAACTGAAACCCCTACATTTCATTTCTGCTATAACTTCACAATGGCCAACAGATGATATGAAATGCTGCTGTCAGAGAGGAATGAACTGAAGGCATAATCAGAATCCTGTATGGTGGATGGATGACCATGAGATCTTAGATTTTTGAAGAACTAAACAGACTTAAAATATACTGTCCCAGGAATGAAGACGCAGACGTAGAGAATGACTTGAGGACATGGGGAGGGGGAAGGATAAACTGGGATGAAGTGAGAGAGTGGCAATGGACTTATATATACTAACAAATGTAAAATAGCTAGCTAGTGGGAAGCAGCCGCATAGAACAGGGAGATCAGCTCAGTGCTTTGTGACCGCCTGGAGGGGTGGGGTAGGGAGGGTGGGAGGGAGACGCAAGAGGGAGGAGATATGGGGATACTTGTATATGTATAGCTGATACGCTTTGCTATAAAGCAGAAACTAACACACCACTGTAAAGCAATTATACTCCAATAGAGATGTTAAAAAAATATATACTGTCCCTTTGTTCTCGTAAGCCTATTAGTATTTTCAGACCACATACTTTTTAAAATTTGAGCTATACAGTCACTATACTTAAATGTTCTAAGAAAATAAGAAAAGTTTTTATCAATACGCTTATTACTATAAAATTTGAATAAGTAGTAACATAACATCCTTATACAAGTAAATGTTATATTTTAAGTTTTATAGCTCATGTATGAAAGCACAATTTGAAATCTAAAACTGAGTATTCTTCATAAATCACTTGATTAAAAAACAGAATGTGGTGGAAACTTTTGAAGTATTCCCAGAAACACTGAAGAATAAACAAGAGAGAAAAGTTAAATCTGCAATAAAATCCATTAATCATATGTAATTGGGGCTTCAGAAAAATGAGTCATCAAATGATCATAAGTTTGGAAACTGTTTCATGATGGCATTGAGGATATTTATTAAAACTTTAAAGTTGACCATATTCCAACTGAAAACATTATCTTCCTAAATAGAGAATTTTTACTAGAGACACACAGGACATATTTAGGCTATTTAATCTAGATTATTTGCCAGGTGATTTTTAGGTAACCATAGTGATCAGACCTTAAGGATTTACAAAAGGTTAACAGCAGCTGATAGCACTAGATTGATTCAACAGTCATTTATCTGTATTAATGAATAGGGAATGAGAAAGGATATGGGAAAGAACAAATACCTAGAGAAAAAATTAGGGGAGATATAAGCAGATGTGTACACCCATAGGCTCACTTCCCACTACGGCTGTGACCAAACCCCCTCCCGCAAGACACACACACACACACACACACACACACACACACACACACACACACAACTGCAACTCACCTATTCAGGGGTTGTGCACTGCATTGGGATTTAAGGGAAGTTAAAGGCTCAGGCTACCCAGGTTTTAGTGCAGCTTGAAGTACAGTTTGCAAAGCGTCTGGTTAATTTGATCAATACGGGCATTCAAAATCAATAATGTAAGTTCCAGAGTAAATGTTTTGATCAAATTGGTCTTTAATTAAATTTAGAAGACAACTGAAATTTCCATTTTGCTCTATTAAGCATAAGAAGTTTAACCAGACATCTGGCTGTTTAATATCATGTAGATAAAACAACTAAATAATTACCTTGTTTTTCAATGTTTTAATCCAAATGTTTGCTAGCTTTAGACATAAAGCAGATTAAGAATTAGTCATGATAACTCAATTTCTTTGATTTATGAAGAAAGTGTGACTCAAAATAATGATCTATCCAATAAGCAAAGGGTAATTACTTTCATGTCAGAAATATTTAAAAGTCATCTCTGCACTTGGTCGAGAATTATAACATATAAAATAGAAAACATTGCAATGTACTACATAATTATAATGTTATAGTAAAATTTAAAGTTAAATATGACTATTCTTAATGTTTTATTTTTATGATTATTGACTTTATTTTTTAAATAATGAATTAAAAATATAGATGTGTTACTCTGAGAAAGAAACGGACTAACCTGCAGGAGTTTCCAGCGCTCCAGAGAGTTCAAGGTGCCGGTGTCACATGTACACACCTGTGACTGGTGACTTTCTCAACAAGCCCTGTAACCCAAAGAAAGACAGAGATAATGTTCCAAGACATGTCAGGAGTAGAAGATTAGAATAAACTAGACAAGTCACAAGTGCTCACAAGAAGCATTTCTTTTTAACACACAGTAAAGTCATATATTCTTGGTCAGTGCAAGTACGTTGAATTACTGCTCACAGAGAACTCACGTTGAGTAGATGGGGACAGTATGGCTACCAGATTAATGCCAGTGGAGGGAAAACCAAATATCTTCAGAATTTTAATGGAAACCAGGGAGAGGTTGTGGAGCAAAGAATCTCATGTGCCATTTGTTTTCTTTTTTAATATTGTAAAATGGCTTTCTGATAAGAAAAAATCAAGAATGTCACTTCTTTTATGCTAAACAATGACCTCATTGAGTAATTACAAATTTTAAAACCTGGAGGGCAGTTCTGGCCCGTTAGAGTTATCTAAACTGCGGCTACTCAATTATGTGTTAGTGCAAACTCCCTTTTAACCTCTAGGACCCCGGCTAGAGTTGTGGCTTCTTAGAAATCGATCTCCAGTCAGAAGCTTCCATGGTTCAAATATTAACAACTTTGATAGCTCTTGCTTTCCCCCTACACCTTCTCAAGTAATGCCTAATCCACTAGCATCCTGAAGCCTTTCTTTTATTAGAACGTTAAACTTGAATCTCTTTTATCCCATATTGCTAGAATAAACTCAGGTGTCTTAGTGCTTAGAGAGTCTGCAGTTGGTTTTCCCATTCATATTTTACTTAAGGAGCCCAGAATTTTCAAGGTGGTCAAATTTATCTTCCCAGAGTCCAACTTGAACAGTTTAAAAAAAAAAAAACCTGTCTTTTAAATGTGTTCATCATCCTAGTAGCTTTGGGAAAAAAGACTTTCTTTTAAAGATTATTTGTTGTGTTCAGCTTCTCAGACTTTCTAAGACAATGTGCTTTTTGGTTGCTTACAATATTCTGGAGAAATTTCTCCCAAACATCAGGATAACATTAATTGTACTATTTAATTTGTGATTTCTTTCTTTGCAGCAGCTAATTTTGAGGTTAAGGGAAAGAAGAGGAAAAGACTTTAACAAAGAAAGTGATGGTAGAAATGTTAAAAAATAATCCTTTCAAACAAGGAAGTATATGCATTATTGAATCAGTGTATGGTCTAAGCATGTGAGCAAGTATATTTTTTGTAGCTGCTATAAATTCATATGGCAGTTATGCAATTTCTGGATTTGGCATATCAAAATGGTGCTAGTAAAATGGATATATACCATGTTTAATTATCTCTGAAATGTTGAAAGTTCATATAAATCAACTATCCGTGGCCAATAAATATATCAACATACAAGGTATGTTGTACAAGGTAAGAATTGGCTAAAAATGTATATGAATGAGCTGGATATACCCATAGAAGATGGTCTTTTTTTTCCCCCTTCTCATAAGGTACATACATAGTTTGGCCAAATTCCTTTTAGAATAAAGGAATAATTCATTATATTCCCCCTTTTTGCCCTTCTCAAAGCTTTACAAGCACCACAACTAAACATCGCCATTTTCTTCAGAGAAGTTAAATATTCTTCTAATACAAATTGCAGAAGGAAAAACTCATAATATAAATATGACTTTGGGGAAAAACAGTTTACTTATTCATATTTGGTAGGTTTTGAAAATACATGTATATTTCTAGTTTACATTTTGCCAAATGAATGTGACTTTTGAATGTCTCTTTTGTTTGGAGGAAAGAAAACAGTCTGGTCCAAGGGACTTGCAACATTGATTTAAACGGCAAGCGTTTCACCAAGATGTCAAAACAGGAAGAACTTCCGGCATAATCGGCACTGATAGTAGCACAAGAAAATACTGGCTCGTCTTTCTGATGAAAACCTTTATTAAAGGATGATCTGTATTGAGTTTGATTTTAAGAGTGATGACACAGGACTGTGTTGCTTGCATATTGAATTTCCTAAGCTCACTGATCTCTGACTGTGCAAAGAACTATTTTTATGTGGTCATATACTTCAAATAAATACTCTTAAAAATAAACTTAGGAAATGACACTTAGAAGATGCTCAACTGTAGAGTACAGATGCTTTTATAAGATGTTCACAGGTGAGAATGCAGTCCATACAAATGACCCTCTGTGTGGCTAGAGGATCTCTTCAAACTGAACGATTTGTTATCGATTATTTAAATACACTCAGATAGAAGATGAAACAGTGTGATCCCAAGAAAGGGGTGCTGGCCCGTGACTGAGAGCAACTGAGTCTCGCTTTAACTTTTCCAGAACTAGCTATGTAAACTTACGAAAAACTACCTAGACTTTCTTCATCTCTAAAATTAGGACTGCACATTGGTCAGAATAATTTTGAAGATAAAATGAGATAGTACAGAATGAAAAGGTTTGAATAGTTTAAAATATAGAACTAAACTGTTGATTGCTAATAACCATACAAGTAATAAAATGATGGACTGCTATTCCCAAGACTAGAAGCTGTATGACTTAGCATGTTTCTGGACTTTGATAGGCCCTGAATAAACATTTATTTCCCTGAAAAAAACATGGGGAGAGTCATTTTGTAAGCAGCATTCCCTGGGAAAAGAGGTAATGTAGTTTCCCAAGTGAGTTTTAATTTTTACACGAGGCCCTTTAACTGACTGCTGTTCTACTAACCCTAACAGGACGGCAGAGAGCTCTCTGGTTTGCCCTGCAATGTGGACTTCTGCACGGGCATGCCCGGAGAAGGACACCTGTCTGTCCCTCAGTTGCCTCAGGAACCACTGGGCTTCGCCCTAGGAAGGCGGTGAATGGCAAGGAGGTGGGGAGTAGCCCAAATTCCCCACATTGCCACTGCTCTGACCCTGGGGAGGGAGAGGGGCAAGGAGTTTCTGCAGGGTCCTGTCACTTTTGGTGGAAAGGATCAAAGAGCAGAAGCAGGGGAAGGTGGATAATCAATGGAAAGAGTGGACAGGGCTGGTGTGAAAAGATCAAGAGCGAGACAAGAATCCGGGGAGAGAAAAGAAGTGTTCCTAACAGCAGTGTTCTGGGCTCTTCTCTCTCTCCTTCTGCGTAGAGCTTGAGGGAATCACTGCATACTTGTTTGCTGCTTATTTTCTGAAACCATTCCTGAAAAGGAAGGAAGCAGACAAAGCAAAATGGGAAGGGCAGCACAACTGCTAAGTGAACTTGGTGCAGACTCTGAACCTCCCACCCCGTTACAGTGTGTGTGTGTGTGTGTGTGTGTGTGTGTGTGTGTGTGTGTGTGTGTGTGTGTGTGTGTGTGTGTGTGTGTGTGTGTGTGTGTGTGTGTGTGTGTGTGTGTGTGTGTGTGTGTTTCTCGTAGGCTCTCTGGAAGGCTGCTGGCTTGCTAGGTCCCCCTGCCAGGGTGGCAGGCCTTCCTGACTGAGGAAGAAACTCCCATCGGCCCAGGCAGGTGCATTCTGGCCCCAAGAGCTGTTTCGGGATAAAACACCTTGGGCTTCAGTGATGTGTCCAATCTGAACGTACAGAACTTGGAAAGAAGGAAGGAGCAGAGTGCATTTCCAGGTCAGTTTTAAGTCTAAAAGGAAAATGAGAAGACAGGCAGAAGGCAGGGAAAGAGATGGAGAGCAGACACACACATGGCTCTGAACCAAGGCTCTGCCACTTCTGTAAGTTCCTTAACCTTCCTCTGCCTCATCTTCCCTATCTGGAAAATGGGGATGTGATATGCAAACCTCTGATATTTGGAGAAAGTTTAAAAGAAATGGTGTATATAAAATACTGAGCATACTGTCTGGCACATTGTAACGAACTCAATAATGGTATTATTCAGGCCAAAACTGAATTTCTCCTTATTGTGCTAAGTCCAGATTGATTGTCACTGTAACTTTCAAAGCAAGATCAACTAATCGTGGGTTTTTTTTGTTTTTGTTTTCCTCAGAAATGTATGTAAAGCTTTCTTTTAAGGATTACAGATACAGACTTACAGCATTATATTGCCATAGATCTTTTTTTCCCCTTTTAGATGAGGAAAAATAAATTATTTACCAAAAAGGTTCAGAAGCTAAAGTCTAATAGACACACACACACATATATGACAACTCTGCAGCTAAATTTAATCCAAGGATAACTGTGTTGAGCGATGACCTTGCTTGTGAATGTGTTTGGAGAGTACAGACTTTCTCATTTGATAATTACTTTGGTTTCTAGGGAAAAAAATGCTTGCAATTGCAAAATTTGCAATTTCATGTAAGGATGAACATTTTTTTTCTCTCCAGAATGTAAATATCTCAGTTGGAAGATGGGGAGAAGAGAGACAAAGAACAACAGATGCTTTCATGCAACAATATGTATCCAGTGGCCACTATGAATCAGGCCCATATGAATCCAGTCAAAGCACCATCCAGTGCTGCCAACAGTAAGAGATCCCAGATGTCCCAGGGCAGGAGGCGATGGGTCTGGATTACGGAGATTTGGAAGGTTGCTATGAAGGGAGAACCCGAATGGGGATGGGGAATGCTTTGTTAAGGGGTCAGGGAAGTGTCAGCCACAAAGCCCTGGCAGCTTGAGAGAAGGGGTCTTGCCCCACTGCTGCTGGGACTCTCATCTTTTCCCCTTGCACAGGGTCTGATGCATCGCAGTCTCTCTGTATCTGGCCTCAGGCTCCAGTTCTGCCTCTCAGCCATGCCCTCCACTCTTGGGGGAGGCCATGAGAGCAGCTGGGCAGAAAAGAGCAGCCTCTGCTGGGGAGAGGGTGCCCACCTAGAGAACCAGGCTGCAGTGGCCCTTGTTAGCTCGGTGTAGAGTGTGGCTGGGCCCGTGTTAGCATCACACGGGCGACGTGCTGAAATGCAGATTCCTTTAGCCCTACAGAACAAAATCCTGGGCATAAGTGAAGCCCCGGTGCTCAGAGGCTCTGAGACTCTTCTGATTTTTTTTTTCCACTTTTTTTTTGAAAAAGGGTTTAAGTACAAAATAATGGCAGTGGGGCTAACCCCTTGATTTCTTTTTAGTGCAGTGTACCTAATACATGATCTACTCCTTTGCCCTTGTTTTCAGGGGCAGAATTCATATTAGCCTTTGAGAGATGCACTTTTAACAGGCCTTTTCTTTTTCTTTCAAATCGTTTTTGCTGCTGTACTTGCTGCTGTACTACCTTCCAATGGGAGGTACTGGTAAGCTACAGGTATCCCATTCCTGAAAACAATGGCTAAACAGCACTCCCAGAGAAATGGGTTGGGTTCAAGGCCTGACCTCACCACTTATTAGCCATGAAAGGGGCAAATCTCTTTACCTCCCAGTTCCTCTGTTTCCAAATCCCTTCTCAACTGAGAAGAATATCTTCTCAACTGAAGATTAAATGAGGTGCTAGGTGTAAAGACCTAAGCAGAGTACAGCCCAGAGGTGCTCAGTAAGTTCCTGGAAATGCCCCAATCTCCTTTCTTACCGTGGTGGTCTATACAGCCTTGCTCAAACTCTAATTCCTTTACACTCTTCCCTTTGCTGACAGCGCTTTTCTCCTTCTTCCTCAACTACCAAGAAAAAGCCACTTTTCATGATCCGATCCAAAGGACTTCTGTCCTCCACTCTTCTCCCCTAGTTCCCCTGAGCCCACCGCTGCTCTGTGTCACATCGTTCCTCCCCCATAACACATGTACAGTTGAACCATAATTCTCTACTTGCCTGTCATGCCCACTAGACTGCTCGAAACGCAGTAATTCTGAAATCCTCAGCACTCAACTTGGTGCCTGGCACGTAACAGGTGGTCAAGCCACATGCCTATATGTGCTTCTTCTGAATGCAGGAGCAGAATGGATGCATTTATGCATGGGTGGCTGGACACATGAATGTGCTTCTGGGGAAGCGACGGGCCTGTGAGAATTGTGTGGTTGGTCGTCCTAGGGTCCCTTCCCCGACCACCCCACCGTGGAGGCCGGCGCTGAGGGATCAGGGCCTCCGTCTGAGGTCCAGCCGGTTCCTCCGCTTTGGGAACGCAGCTCCGCAGGGCACCGGCAGGGGGCGGCGTTGCCACGCAGCTGGGTGCTCCGCGGGTGACCGGCCCCCTCCCCGGCGCGCCTAGCGCGCTGCTTTGGTGACGAGGCCGGGGCTCCCCCAGTTTGGAGGGGGCGGGCCGTTCTCCCTCACAGACCGGGCAGCTGGGGTCGCGCGGGGCCACGGGCGGGAGTATTCAGCTTCCCAGGCGCGTCCCTCTCTCCCCTTTCCCTCCCTACCCCCCCAACACCCCCTCCCCCCCGCCCCCAGCCTCTACGCGAAGGAAAATGACTCTCAGTTTGGGAAAGGCAGCTAGCGGCCGGAACTGACGGCCCGAAGAAAGGGCGCGCTTTCTGGCAAAGACGTGGGTGCGAGCGCGACTGCGCGCGAACATAATGCTACACTCCTTTCGCGCCGCCGAGGCGACTGAAGTTGAGGGGCTGGGGGAGGAACGCTTGGGGCCTTTGAACTCGTACTATCCCGGGTCGTGGAAAACTAGCTCGTGTCACAATGACATTCGCATTCACTTGAAAAAGGCAAACCTTAGCGCCCGACGACGACCACACTTCGCCTCCTCACTTGTCGGCGAGACACCGCACCGCCGAGCGCCCGGCCCTGCACAGCGGCCCTTCGCGCGACCTGGCGGCCGCGCATTCCCCGCGCCGCGCTCCGGGCCCGCCTAGCTCTCGGCCCCCGGCCGCGCGCCCGCCGGGCTGCCCAATGCGCCGGGGCGTCCGGTCGGGGACGCGCGCCGCGCCCCCGGCCGCCCCGAGCCGCCCGTGCGCGGGAGACGGACTCACGCTCGGCCCCGCCCCCGCGCTCCGTGGGCTCGCCCGGAGTTCCCCGCGCCGCCCGAGATTTCGAGAATCGAAACCTGGGGAGCTTCCCCTGCCCCTTACGCGTGGCGCCTGATTGGCACGGGGAAGTGGACGCTTTAGTTCACTCTGAGGCCCGGTTTATTAACGGAGTAAACGGCCTAGCCCTACACCACACAGTTTAAAAGGGGGGGGGTCGAAAGAATCTCTGGAGCCCCGTCATTAAGCTACAATGACGCGCCATAAACGGCGAGAATTTTATGTTGGAAGTTGCTGCAGTTGCGCGACTTTAGCCGGGAACCAGTTGTGAGGGCCATTTAGAACACTTGAGGCATCGGAAGTGTTTCGTCGTTGGAGGGAAGAATAAGAGGGGCGGGGTGTGTGGGGGGTCCATACATCAAATATATGTCTACGCACATCAGTGCACAAGGGAATCGCGGCCGACTTCCCGCTCCGGGGACCGGGCCCGCCGCTGCAGCGCTAGGCTCCGCAAGGGCTCCGGCCGCGGGGCGGGTGGGGGCGGCGCCCTATGCAGATGAGGAGGGTGTGGCGAGCGTGCGGCGCCGGGCCCCGGAAGCGCAGAGAGGCCCCGGTATAAAAAAAGTACTGAGGACATTTCTCCCGCACAACTGCTAAAGCTCCAGAGACGGGAGTGTGTGCGGCGGCGGCGGCGGCGGCGGCAGCAGGAGCCGCCACCTCCGGGACCACCGCGGCTGAGGCGGCGCGGGCGGGGTGAGGGGCGGGAGTGGCCGGCGCGGGCTGCGGGGGTCTGGGAAGGACTAAGTCGCTCGCCGCTGCCGGGAGCGCACTCGCGGCTCCTGAAGTGTTGCCGCCTCGCAGTTCCTCGCTCGCCGCGCTCCTAGAAGGGGCGGCCGCCTCCAGGTGACACAGACGGGACTCTCGCTTGCGCTTTCCAGATGCATCAGAGATACTTTTGGTGCGGGGCTGCTCTGCGGGGCGCGGCGCGCGCGGGCCGGAGGCCGCGGGGGCCTGGGGAGGGAGAGTCTCCGGGGAGCCCCTGAGGCGGGGGGCGAAGCGGGGAGGGGGCGCGCTCCTTACTCCTCGGGCCCCTGTCCGCCTGTCCGCCTGTCCGCCGCGCGTCTCAGCGCGCTCCTTCCCTCTGTTCTCTTTTAGGACCGACCAGGGCCCAGTGGCGTTCGGCGGGCACTTCATGGCGGAAGGCGAAGGGTACTTTGCCATGGCTGAGGACGAGCTGGCCGGCGGCCCTTACATCCCCCTGGCCGGAGACTTTAGCGGCGGCGACTTCGGCGGCGGCGGCGGCGGCGGCGGGCACTGCTTGGACTATTGCGAAAGCCCCACGGCGCACTGCAACGTGCTGAACTGGGAGCAAGTGCAGCGGCTGGACGGCATCCTGAGCGAGACCATCCCGATCCACGGGCGCGGCAACTTCCCCACGCTCGAGCTGCAGCCCAGCCTGATCGTGAAGGTGGTGCGGCGGCGCCTGGCCGAGAAGCGCATCGGCGTCCGCGACGTGCGCCTCAACGGCTCGGCCGCCAGCCACGTCCTGCACCAGGACAGCGGCCTGGGCTACAAGGATCTGGACCTCATCTTCTGCGCCGACCTGCGCGGGGAAGAGGAGTTTCAGACTGTGAAGGACGTCGTGCTGGACTGCCTGTTGGACTTCTTACCCGAAGGGGTGAACAAAGAGAAGATCACACCACTCACACTCAAGGTAAAGCTCCCGAGAGGGGCCGGGGGCGGCGGCGGGCCGGGCGCGGGGGCGGCGCGGCGGGCAGAGGGGCGCACGTCCGCGGCCCGGACCCAGGTGGGCGCCCTGGCTGATTTTGCTTTTGAGTTTTTTCCTGAGGAAACCAAGGTGCGTGGACTGTGTTGAGTGTTTAAGCTGCTTCAGCTTCCAAGTCTTCTGCTTCCTCCTCTGCCCTGCCTTCTCTTCCTTCTCATTTTTTAACTCTTGGCTTTCCTTTATTGAGTCGTGTCCAGAGGAGATTCTGATAAATGGAAGAGTGAAATGATGTGAACCTTTCTTTTTTTTTTTTTTGAGTCATTTGATGATTTAGTCTCTGGGAAAAGAGCAGCCTGCAGCAGAGGCTAGTCAATGTTCTTATTATTGTTTTGGAGAATGTGAATAGATTTCCTAGCTGCCTTCACGTGACGCCGTGTGTTAAGCATATATATGGTGCTTTTCCAGGTTGGTTCATGTGTTCAGGATATAATGGGTCCCCTCCTCCCCACTTTGGTCCAAAGCTCGTTTTATACAATTAGGTAAAATTATCCGAGGAACCAGCCTTCTAGAATGTCTTAATTTTGTTCATATTTGATTTTAACTGCAGGAGCCCTGGCGGGACCGTCAAGATACAAATCCTATCGGTTCCCTTAGCAGGAGGGGAACTAGGTGACTAGGGACTAGGGTGAGAGGCAGACTAGCTTTTCCCTGTAGGCCCTTCTGTCTTTTGAATATTGTGGTGATATTGTGTGAATATTGTACCTATAAGATCATTCTCAAAAAATAACATTTTGAAAGTCAGGCATGACAACAGAACCTCCTAGTACTGCGCTATGTCTGCCAAAAGCCTCACACCATTATTTCTACTCTCTTTCCCAGACGGCAAAACCACTCGTTAAATGTATTTCTTTTTGTTGTTGTTGTTTTGAGAAGACTGTTTATGTTTAATGTTTAAGCCTGCAGGTAGTGTTTTGCTGAAACCTGACAAAACAAAAGGGAAGGAGCAAAATAATTCTCAGCTGTGACGAGGATGTACTTATTTATTGATTATTTTTTTCTAGGTTTGCTCATCTTCTTGTTTTGTCTTTTAAATTGTAGGAAGCTTATGTGCAGAAAATGGTTAAAGTGTGCAATGACTCTGACCGATGGAGTCTTATATCCCTGTCAAACAACAGTGGCAAAAATGTGGAACTGAAATTTGTGGATTCCCTCCGGAGGCAGTTTGAATTTAGTGTAGATTCTTTTCAAATCAAATTAGACTCTCTTCTCCTCTTTTACGAATGTTCAGAGAACCCAATGACTGAAACGTTTCACCCCACAATAATCGGGGAGAGCGTCTATGGCGATTTCCACGAAGCCTTTGATCACCTTTGTAACAAGATCATTGCCACCCGGAACCCGGAGGAAATCAGAGGGGGAGGCCTGCTTAAGTACTGCAACCTCTTAGTGAGGGGCTTTAGGCCCGCCTCTGATGAGATCAAGACCCTTCAGAGGTATATGTGTTCTAGATTTTTCATCGATTTCTCAGACATTGGAGAGCAGCAGAGAAAACTGGAGTCCTATTTGCAGAACCACTTCGTGGGCTTGGAAGACCGCAAGTATGACTATCTCATGACCCTTCATGGAGTGGTGAATGAGAGTACCGTGTGCCTGATGGGACATGAAAGAAGACAGACTTTAAACCTGATCACAATGCTGGCTATCCGGGTGCTAGCTGACCAAAATGTCATCCCTAACGTGGCTAATGTCACTTGCTATTACCAGCCAGCCCCGTATGTAGCAGATGCCAACTTTAGCAATTACTACATTGCACAGGTCCAGCCAGTGTTCACATGCCAGCAACAGACATACTCTACTTGGCTACCTTGCAATTAGGAATCATTTAAAAGTGTCCTGTGGGGAAGCCATTTCAGACAAGATAGGAAAAAAAAAAAAAAAAAAGAAAAAGGCTGAGTGACCGAGCCATGATTAGGGATATGTTTTGTGCAATGATGATCTGCTCCTGGTTTTAAACTTGGCAAAGCTTGTGGATCTTTTCCTAGGTATGGGAGCATGATCTCAAAATAACCCGCCCCACCACCACCGCCAACCTTCCCTCATTCTCCTACCCAACTGGATTCTGTCCTGAAACAAAAGAGACCTGTCATTAAAAACAACCAGGTTCTCCTAAAATAACAAGAGAAAAAAAGCTTGATGACAATATGGGTTTGCAGTACCTGCTCCCATAGCTTTGCCATAGGAAAAAAAGACAAGTGGAGAGTTTCTTATAAGACGGAATTCACAAAAGGGAAAATACAGAGGAAAAAAGGGTCTCACTCCAACGAAATTATCAATTCAGGAGTTCAGATAGTAACAACTGTACAGGAGGAAGGGGGACTCCAACATTGGGATTACTATCTGAGGCTTGTAGCAAGTGCTTTCTGTGGAACTCTCCCATTGCGCTAATAGAAATGGCTTGCTCTGAATGAGCAGTAGTAGGGTGCAATTCTCATAACAAACAGCAGAACTTATGATGACACAATCCATTATTTCCAGCTGCGTGCATAGCTCGCATTTTTTAAATGTGAAAATGCAAGCAAAAACAGCTGTAGCAAAGAAAGTATGCTCAAGGACCAAAGATTTAACAGATAAAAATACCCAAGTAGAAAAGAAATAGAATATATAAAGAGTTACTATATTTGTTACACACCAATATACATCAAAGTGCCTGTTGCCTTCTGAAAATTTGAAGTGGAGAAATTTTATGGTTTAATGACTATTTTATCAGGGACTCAAGAAGAAAATAAAACAACACATAAGCTTGTGAATGGTGGAGGAGATGCCCTATTTTTTCTTGACAAATACTTGTATAAAATTAACCTTGTTGGTGTGATATTATCCTAGGTACATGTGTATGTGTGTGTATATTATGTGTATATATATACATATTTGTGATATGTGTATATACACACAATACATTGATTATGGTCTAGAAAAATGTAGCATATAGGAAATGTTTAAATACTGTGTGCTTTTATGTTTTCAACAGGATGACATGAGACGTGGGCATATTGCAGTGATGAATTAAAACCCACATCTAAAAAAATTAAAGCGAATGAAGGAGGAAAACAATTAATATATTTGATAGGAAGAGCAGAGATTATACATTTTTAGTGAGTTTTTTTTCCTTTTTTTTTTTTTTTTTTTTTTGGTGAGTCATAGAATTCCACAAATGGGAGAATATTTGTTGGGCAGAGCACTCGTTTTTTACACTAAACTGCCATTTTGATAGTTTGAACCCTTTTACTTTTAGTAATACTTGCATACCCCCATGGTGTATAATCCAGTGGATCATGGATCAGCGATAGTCTGTTTAAATCCCTGACTGCTAAAAAGAATTTCTGGTGATCTGAACACTACTTATTAATATTTAAATGAATTTTTAAATGAATGCATTGTGCATTCCAGGACCACTAGAATTTAGTAAATGTGAAATGACCCTTTTTAAAGAGTATTTGCACGATTACTTAAAATTTATATATGAAATATATATTATATATAAAATTTTATAAATTCATGCCAATATGAAACATCTTTGACCTGTTTGTCACACTGCATTTAAGTATTTAGTACTGTACTTTAAATTCACTCACTTTGCATTCAATCAGATCCAACTTTATTTTCTGTTTCCCAAGAGACCAGTTACACCTTTGTGAAATGAACCGGAATTACTGTTTCAAACGTTCAGTGACAGCTAATCCCAAACCCATCCCTTCTCTCAGCCCTTAATTCCTTTGGACACTGGTCTTTGAAAATGTATTTGTTAAAAACAAATCTAACACCCGACAACCTTCCCTTTGTATTGTGAAACAGCTACACAACCCCTACCAAGTCTAGTGGATGACTGCTTACTCTGATCGTTCCTGTGAAGAGTCAACCAGATTTTTGTCATCAGTTAAAGAGGGATTGGGGAAGAGACTAGCATCATCCTGTTGGCAGTGTAATTTATTTGTTATCTGGTCATCCCTCAGATGCTCAATGCTGGTTTAATCCACCCGCACTACCTTTCTTGTGCATCTTTCTTTGAAGCCTTAACCAGAACTTGATGGGTTTGTCGTAGCAGCGTCCCTGTGAATTCTGTCCGAGCTGTAACAGCTACTGCACTGCCACTCACTGTTACGTAAGGAACTCTTTCTTCTCCCATGTTGGCTCAGACTCCCTCACTCCAGCCCTGGGTTTGAAAAATTCATTGTAAATTCCCAGGAAATATTCCATTTGCAGATTAAGCCTGATACTTAACTGTCAGCAGCCAGAGCTCCGCCTCCTTACCTGTTCGGATGTTTCCTAAAAGAAAACTAAGGGAACCCTCGGGAACAGAGGAGGAGTAGCTGGTGATCTGCCTTCTTCCTTCTCATCCTAACTCTTGACTGATGAGTCGTCCACTATTTCAGAAAGAATCTGGAGGTCTCTGGCTCTGCCGTAGCAACAACCTGGTGTTATTTTATGACACAGATTTTTGTTTGGAGGGGCCTTCTTGGAAAATACGCTTTTCATTTGTTTTCTCAGATGTTTATGTTCTTTTCTTGCTTACTCTGGGGCTGGTAGCATAGTTGGAAATGCCAGCACCTGGCATTCAGATAGAACAGGCTGTACTCAAGACAACCTTCAGCATTTAAGATTTATATAATTTATTTCCCTTTTGTATGTACTATAGTCTTGTGCACGTGTAGTTGAACAAACAGTGGAATATATGTCTCTCTTTGTGGATGTGTGGCCTAAACATTTGAATGTCTGGTGAGAGAGAGCCGTGTCTCATAGGTCAGAGAAAAGGACAGCTCTCAATTCCTGATTAGTGCCTGTGATTTGCTTACCTTTGTGTTTATCTGGTCGAGTGTGCTGTTACTTTAAAGCAGGAAGAAGTTTTTTATCTTCTGGAGTCTCTTCTCACCTGTTCAGCCTGGCATGTCAGGGAACACTTCACCTGTGACAGTGCCCTTTTAACAAGTTGACTTCATTTGCAGTAAAATCTCGTTGCCTCAAGACGTCCTACATCAAGATGGACTTTTCCCTTCCAGAAACGGGATCAAGTGTTTGCTCACTTTCATATTGGGTGGATTGTTTTAACGTGGCTCCAAAATTGCAAGGATGGAAGAATGTCTGTAAGCCAAGCCAAGGAGGAAACGCCAAGAAAAGTGAACATACCGTTTTTTTGCCACCCCTTTCTGTTTGCTGATCGTGGGTTGCCTTATTGTGCGTCAAGTTGTTTTCATTGCGATGCTTGTCAAATAAATATTGTGAACTATTTTGTAAATGAAATGTATTATGTTAAAAGCTGTCAGCAGTTCGAAAGTAGGCTTTTTTGTTGTTTGAAGACAGCGTGTGTTAGATGAAACCAAAAAAAAAAAAGTAATTTCATATATATCACCTGTTGGAATATAGTATTTCTTTATGATCTCTTATAGTATAGCCTTTTCAGCGCTAAGAAAGAATCTCTGTGTAATACTTTGTCGTAATAATGGCTTGTTAACAAAGTCCATGGTCACAGTACAAAGTTGGAAGATGTCAAGTAACTTGGCGAGACTGGCTGCAAATCCTTGCAGAATGGAGGATGCTCTGCCCGCTGGCTGTCTCTCTCTCCGACCTCTCTACAACCATCGCCTGCTCCAAGAGGCCCTGATGGCAGCACGCCGCACCTGGGGTCACTCTTTTGGAATACTTTCACTTTAGTCTGTGTCACAGGCAGAAAAGGAGTTGCTGGAGAATGGACTCTTAAAAACTGACTTATTTGAATCAGTGCTAGAGGGAACAGATTGTGAATTTTGTTTACAGCATCCAATATTTGGATTTTTTTTTTTGTAAATAAAAAGAAGTTATTTTTTTCTATTGATTTGTGCGTTGTTTTCCGTCTCTGTGCTGGCTAAAGACCATATCCTCTGAATCCAACCTGTGTCTATGAGAAAAGATGAAGCAGTGTTTGGAGGCGACCCACCTTTATCAACTTCTGATTGGAGTGCAAGTCATTAAAACGCCCAGCTTGCAGCCAGCCCATCTCTGGACTGGCTCAGTAATATCCATTAGAATCTAGATAATGGGTGCCAACATTTTGAATCTGGTTGTGGGCTTAGCTGTGTTAAGTGACCCAGTCAGAGCTGTTTTCCAGGATCGGTAGAGACTCCTGGCTCTGGACTGTAGGTTTGCTGTAGCCCTGAGGGGGCCTTGGTTTTTAGGAGTAGCGTAAGTGTTGTGATTCAGTCATCCCTGGTTTTATATATATCATCCATTTGAGGCTCTGTAGTGTTATTCAGAGTGTTTGCCTCGGGAGGAAGGGAGCAAGTTTTGGAAGGCACTAAGTGGAAGAGAAAGTGGAAGGAAGGGCAATCACAGGATCTAATATGTTGTGCTTTGTATGCATATGTTGGCTGCAAAGATGTTGCCCTTTCGATGAGCATTTCAAATAGGTAATCTCACCTGTTCAGGTCGCCAGGGAGCATCCATTTATTTATTTATTAATTTTTCTTCTTTGTGTCATTTTGGAGACTTTCTCAGTACTAGTAGCATGAGAATTTGGTAAGCCTCAGCTATTATAGGACGTCCTTGTGGCTTTTAAAACGGTTGAAAGTCCTGACGTTGGACAGAATACATGCTTGACTCTGCGGCTATGACGCATTCCTGGTATTCAAAGCCAGTTTTCTGTCATATACATCATAAAATACGAGGTGGTTATTTGGTTTGGTAGTGTTATTTGTGTGTCATTCTATTCTTCCTTTGTTGCAACCTCTTCATTTTTTTACAACCATCCCTTGCATGTCTGTGGTCATCACAGAGTCCTTTTTCAGCCAGGGTTGAATAAGGACAGTATATATTAAGCTCCTCCTGGACTTAGGTACACCCTGCTATTTCTAGTTGAATTACCAGACTGCACCTAGCTAAACCTGGAGAGAAGTAACACACCCTTCTTTTCCTTAGGAATCTTACTACCTTAACATTCAGTGGCTTTAAGGAGAAAAACAAAACACAAAAAATTAATACCCGGAAAGCAAAAACAAGGAAATTAAAATCATAGTTTTAAAATGTAAAGTAGAATAAGAACTGTTAAAATCATCAGATACCTAAGAAATTAAACTGTAATTTCCTTCTTAGAACCAAGTTTGAAATAATGTGAATGTCCTGCGGTCTAATAGCAGATACAGTCAAGCAGGAGGGGGAGGGGAGGAGAAATGATTTTAAAATGACAGGGGCTTTCACCCAGCAAGGCCCAGGTCTTGGTTTCTAATGCTGTGCTCTAGGCCACCTTTGACAAATGGCTGGATCAAGGGCTGGGGCAAGGAATATACCAGAGGAACCTGGAGCATCTTACAGTTCCAGAAAGAAAGGGTGTGCCAAAAAAAAAAAGAGAAAACCCAAAATGATGTGGGGTGGGGGCCATGTCAGAAGGACACAGGGGCCACCTGAAAGAACTCCAATGGCTGAGCTAGAAAAATTTGAGCAAAAAATAAATAGTATTGGATTATAATGCAGAGTGTAAAATATCCATGCATCCGCACAGAAATAGATGATTGCGTAAATAAATAAATAAATAAATGGAGGCAAAAAGATAAATTCCCTGTGCAGAATTCCAAATAATCCAGTAACTGTAGCAGCGTGGAGACCTGACAGACCGTCACCAGTGATAAATCATGAAGATAACAGATAGTTACGGCGTGGTGAAAATGGCAGTTTACCTCTGCAATCTTCCTCCCCAAACCTGTAATGTCTAATTGTGAGAAGAGCATCAGACAAATTTAAATTGAGGGGCATTCTATAAAATATCAGACTAGTATTCCTTAAATCATCAAAACAAGGAAAATCTGAAAACTGCTACAGCCGAGAGGAGCCTTAAGGAGACATGACAACGAAACGTCATGTGGTATCTTGGATGGGATCTGGAGCAGAAAAAGTCATTAGGTAGAATCTAAGGGAATCTGAATAAAGTACTGTATTCCTGAAATAATGACATTTTTATATCTGTTTATTAGTTATGACAAATGTACCATGCTAATGTAGGACATTAACAGTGGGGAAAGTGGGTGTAGGGTATATGCAAAGTCTCTGTACTCTCTTCACAATTTTTCTGTAAATCTAAAACTATTCTCAAATAAAACATTTATTAAAAAATGAAGACTGAGTGATTCTTCTTTGCTATTTCTAGGGAAGTGACTCCATTTGTAAAATGAATAATGAATAGTGAGTTTTATTTTTTTAATGTCTACCATACTTGAAGTGTTAGGAGAGCGTATGAACCAGTAAAAACAAAATGATGTGTTTTACTCCAAAGTTTTAGAGAAGCTTTATCTACCAGTTTGGGAGAAAATGAAACGGGTTGAAGAGAGCTGAGTTATAGGCAAGTGTTTTTCTGTAGAATAGCAGGAGGAGTTCATATTACCTTAGAGTTTTAAGGAAAGGGAATACTAAATGTAACTACAAACCATTGTGTAGATATCTATAAATGTGGAGTTTTAAAATGAGCAAGGGACTAAAATTTCATCGCCCTAATATACAGAAAACCCTGGGGAGTTGTTGAGGAACTCTTTGCGAGGGAGTAAATGATATGATTTTTTCTAAATGCCAGGGGAGGCTAATAGTTCATGGAGTGTTGAAATGAATTATTATTTAATATAAATAACCACTTTCACAATTTACCTGCTTACCTAAGCTCTTTCAGCGTATCAGGTTTTCTTAAAGTGAAGGGACAGCTGTTCTTCTGTTTACTTTCTCACCTCAATCACTGGCATTAAAAATCGTTGAAAAATGCTGTTTTCAAAAATAGATGCCCTTAGTAATTTTTAAAAGCAGTCATTCCAGCTTTGCTGTTTATGAAGTTAGGACAAGGCCTGTGCTTTCTGCCGAGGGACACGGAACACCCCACCTGCAGGAATTTATGAGTGTGGGGTTAAGTTATTTCTAACCTCCATAATGGAAAGTTCCCTTCAGGATCCCCTTCAGAAACTATTGATTTTCCAGTACAGTGTGTACTTATCAGTAACGCCAAGATTTTGTGGCATCATCTGGCCATGTCATTAGAAAACGGCTGAAACCCTATTCTTTTTTTTTTTCTTCTTTTAGCAAAATTCAACATAACGAGCTACACTAGGCACTATGGATAACGCCATTCTGTGCATTAATTCTGAATTGCATAAGGTCTGGAGTATCTTCCTGTATATCTCTGCCAATAAGGTAAAGACGATCATGCTTCATTTGTTCTTTATTTTAATAGGGAATAATAAAAAAGTATTAAAATATCTGCATTTTAGAGTCCAGTTATCAGAGAAGAGAAACAAATTCAATCAGGTTCAAGGCCCAAAGACTGAATTAGAGTTGCCAGATTTTGTAAATAAAAACACACGATGCCCAGTTAAATTTGAAATTCAGAGAAGCCATAATTTTTTTTTAAAGTGTTAAGTATGTGCCATGCAATATTTTGGACATACTTATACTGAAAACTTATCTGTATTTATCTGAGATGCAAATTTAACTGGGAGTCCTGTATTTTATCAGGTAACCCTATAACCTATATGGGATTACAAAATAAGGCTGAAAAAGTTTCCTAGTATACAATTAGAGTCCAGAACACTTTATAGCTTGTTAATATCTAACTTCAGGTACCATGAAACACTCACTGCTTTCACAGAGAGTATGTGTAGCAGCAAACCCTTTGAAACATGGTTCATTCATTAAATATTTGCTGAATGCCTTTTATGTGTTTAGCCTGTGCTAGACTCTGAGACCCAAAAGAAGTGAAAGGACTGGTCCATTGACCTTTAGAAGGCTAGGTTCAACTTACAAGTAGAACTTACTTGCTGAAATTTCATTTTTTCAGCTACCCTGGGGTTAATTACTCAGGAGGCTTAGCTCTGCGTGGGGTACCATAAAGAGCCCTGTGGACTAATGGGGAGTCTGGATGAGGGTAGTAGCCCTTGAAATGTGCCTTCTTGGGAGCTTTCAGAGGCAGATCTCCCCCACAGGTAGCCCCTGTGTGGACAGGCACTAGCCATTTGCTTGTTTGGGCAGGAAAGGATAAAAAGTAGATATTTTGCAATTTCTGTAGAGGGAAGCAAAAATTCTCCCCGACCTTCTGGACACTTGCGTTCTCTTTTCAAAACCACTGCGAAAATCTTTAGGGCTTAACTAGAATGCACCTTGAAATTTTACTGCCCTATAATCCTGTTTGCTGCAGCACATTAAAATTCCCTTGAATGTTTCTTATGTAAGCGCGTCTGGTTAACTGTCATCTTGAAGTTATTACAACTTAGTCTTTGCTGCTTTTTTTTCTCCAGAGCTGTGAAAGTCCTTTTCTCAGATGCTTCTAACGCACCAAACGCACCCCGCACCCCAGACCTTACCGCCTCCCAATTTGTGGAGCACCGGTTGTGTTGTCAGTCTGGGTATTTGTTTTGTCAGGGTAGAGATTTTATTTAAGGAACATTTCTAACTGTCATTGGTTATTTATGTACTCCCCTGGCCTGCATTGGGTAGGAGAAATCCACAGCTTTCACCATCATCAAAACATTTAATACTTTCTCATACCCTTGGCTTGATGCTCTGTGAAGAGTTGCAAAGGGTTGTACAAAGCTGGCTCCTTTCACTAGCAGTCTTAATTGAAAAGCGAAACAGGGATATGAACAAACAAATAAAACTCAAAGCAGCAGTGAACTTGCCAAACTATGAGTGGCCAGGCTCGTTCCCACTTTAGAGCATCTGCTGGTTGTTCCAGCTCCTTGGAAAGCTCTTTCTCCAGATTTCTGCATCTCTTGTACCCTCACTTTATTATTATTATTATTACCATCATCAGTTATTGAAATGTTAGTTTCTCAGAGAGAGACTCCTACTTAAAATAGAGTTTCCCTCTAGCATTTTTACCAAGTTACTCTAAGCCTTTATCCTAATTTTAGATGCGTATTATCAGTACATTTGTCTCTACCTGAAATTGTACTATAACTGGATTTATTTCTTGATTTATGGTTTATTTGTCACCATAGAATGAAGTTCCATGAAGGCCAAGAACTTTGTCTAATTTACCACCATGTGCTTAGGGTCCAAAATAACGCCTACTATGCAGGATATGCTTGTTAAATTTTGGTGAGTGAATGAATGACCGAATCCCATTTGGCCCAGGATGAGAGGTGCAGCGAAAATATCTATTGGGGAAGGTGTTAAAGAAGTTGTAAGAAGGGGTCCAGGGGAAGGGGTCCAGAGGAGACCCGGGTGGAAAAATTCCAGGCTTGAGGTAGGAACGGAGCACCAAACAATAGGAGAGAGACGGTGTCTGTGGGGATGTTTAGGGCAGGAATCTTCAAACCTCTTCTTGGTTCCTGTGCTCTAGCAGTTGAGAACAGTGGGCCAGCTTGTGTGGACAGCATTTATGTGGCCTGGTGCTTAGGACGAGAGTGACAGGAAGCCCATCTTCTAGCGCCCATGGGTCTGTTCTCTTTGTTCCCAAATCAAACCTCATCTGGTAGCCCGGTAAACTGAGGACTTCAGTTGTCCTGGGCCGTGACTAGTCTCTTTTTCATCACCTGCTACATCTCTCAGAACTCAGGAATCCCTGAGAGAAGTTTTCCAGACAGTGAATACAGAGACTGAGGTCTGTCTCCTATTTGAAGTAAGGGTAGGGGCCAGTGTATAAAGGGAAGCGTGTTCATTAGCCCTTTCAGCTGATGAGACTGTTGGCATTTCCACTGGCATCTTCAGCTGGTCAAGCCTCACGGAACAAACAAGATGCCCCCTGTCCTGGGGCATTTATATGTGTCATGACCATTTGTTGTTGATGTTTCAGGAGTATGCCAATTGCAGAATGCTCTTGTGTTGTCAGACCCCGTGCCTGCTGTGGTGTTGCATATGGTCACAGTAAGGCTTCTGACTTTAGGTGAGGTTCTATAATTGCCAAAGATGTTGAAGGTCTGGTGCAGTAAGGATCCCGGACTTCAAGAAATCATTTAAAAGTTAGTTTCAGACTTTCATTATTGCCACTTGTATTCATTAAAACCAACTTGAACTCTCTCTATCTCGTCCTAAGTCCCAAACCACTTAAGCCATGGCAATTTTCATGAGAAGGGATGTTGGGAGGCAAATTGGTCGAGAGAAGTGAAACAAGCATGATATATTTCATAAAAAGTACTGAGCATCTCATATAAAGCTCCATTATAAAGCAGGTAGGTGTGGGGCTTCTGAATCAACTCAAGGTTTGAAGAGCCAGCAGAGGAAATCTCTAAAAGATGGGCATATAAAGAGATAGTTTTTCCTCATTTCCATGAAAGGACAACCTTCGACAGTATGTGCATGCCAGGATTCTGAGTCCCAACTCCATGAGAAGTCTTCCATTTCTCCGGCTCCCCGTCCCGTGTGTGTGTGTGTGTGTGTGTGTGTGTGTGTGTGTGTGTGTGTGTGTGTGTGTGTGAGAGAGAGATCTTTCCAGGCCATTTGGAGGGAGGACCTGACGTTTGTTGAGTTCTTCCTCGGGGTCACTTGGCGTACATCATCTATCATCTTATTAACAGCTAATAGTACCAATATTTTCACCAATTTACTGAGTAGGAAATGGAATTTAGGAGGGATTGAGTTCTAGCTCTCCAGCTGGAAGGGAGAAGAGGGAGGATTCCAGGGCGAGTCTTGAACTTCACGCTCTTTGCTCTGTCCTAACCTCTCCACCCCCTTCCACCTCTCACCCTTGGCTGTGGATGGTCAGTGCTGCAGTTTCTCTCCATCCCCTAAACTTAAGAGCAGGAGAAAGAATGCGCAGCACAGCCCAGCTGAGTTAGCGTGAACCCTAAGAAAAAGTGGTTCTACGATGTGAACAGTTCCCATAGCAGGCCTTCCAGACAGTGTATAATATCAGTAGTACATGTTTAATTTGATTAAATAATTGTGTTTTCCACTTAATCGTCAAAATAATCCTGAGAATTAGATTAAAGGGTATTGTGATAATCTCACTTTTAAGGTAAAAAAAAAAAATGAGACCCAGAGAGACAGAGCTTGTATGTAAGACATAAAGGCCTTTAGAACTTGTTCAGTGATTACCCAGAGGGAGACTATTTCTGCTTGAGACACACAAGGCAAATTGGTATCCAGGTCCTTCTACCCCCTCTATCAACCATCTATCCAAATGGCAGGTGCATCATAGCAACACAGCAGGTAGAAGATTCAGGAAGAGCATCTGAGCTTTTCTTATACGATGAGATCATGTAAATTGCCTATTGTGAGTGGATTACCTGAGAAAAAATAAGCATGATTTAAATTTTTAGTTTGCACTCAGAATTCAGCAAACTACTTCAGTGCTGTCAAAGCTGTTTTCTGTATGTCGTATTACAGAGAATGGGCCACTTAATCTTTAAAAAGTGATCAATTAGCCTGGCGTACATCACGTCTTACTGACAGTGCTTGCTACCAGCTGGCTGCTTTTGAATATGGGTTTTTTCCCCTTATTTTGAAGAAAATGTCTGAAAGGAAAGGTAAAGAGTGTAATGAGACATGCTAACCTCTTACAAAACTCTGAATACATTTCTATAATTCCTGAAATGTTCATTAGTTTTCTTGTGCTACAGGCCGATCACACCTGTTTACTTTTGCCACCCGAAACGTTCCTTAGCATTTTTCTCCTAGTCTGCAGTGTCTGCCTAATGATGTCACAAGCCTTTCTCAATACACAATGTCAACAGGATTCTTTGTCACTTGGTAAATAGTCGAGGGTGATTGGGGGCGAAGGGCAAGACCAGAGCTGAGGACCTGGATTCTAGTTCTGTACTAGTACTAGTTGATGTATTTCTAAGATGGCACTTAAGGAAACCCCTTCATGTGATTTTTATTTAGCCTGGAGTGATGCAAGAACATCTATAATTTTTACATAGTGTTTCTGAAGCACAGCTCTGCTCAGAACCCCTGCTTTGCAGATGCCAATAGTGCCCAATCTGTGTCACTTAGCCTAGACATTCTGGTCCCACCGCTTACAACATATTTAACTTTAGACAAGGTACTTAACCTCTTTGGATTTTTGTTTCCTCAATGTAAAAATGGACTAGTAGTAAATAACTCTAAATAACTTAGGTCTTTGCTATACCGACTTAATGAGATAATGGGTATAACATTTCTTTTAAACAGCTGTAATATGTTTTAAATCTGAAAACTTTAAAACATCAGTACTTCAAGTAATTCATGTTGTAGATTGTCACCAAGACTAGAATGAACCTGCCCAAACGGTTCCAGACCCCAAGAGCTGTTTGCTCACCACTGCACCCCCAGTTGCTAATATAGAGCTTAATGAATGTTTATGGAATGAATGATTGACAGATACCGGGCAGCTTATATACAGACTATGAGTTGCAGGTGGGGAAGTAAGAATAGACCAATGTTTGGTTTCACTCATGAGTGGCCAATCCTCTGCTCTCTAGGGTGTGTGGAAAGCATTTAAGGGACTCATTGATTAAGTCTCGCCCCCTTTTGGTTGGTGACCTAATCAAGTGTTTGGGGTTGTCAGTGCATTTTCTTCAATATGTGGTTTTTTTTTAAAATAAAGTTATTTATTTTACTTTTGGCTACATTGGGTTTTCGTTGCTGCACACGGGCTTTCTTTAGTTGTGCCGAGCGGGGGCTACTCTTCATTGTGGTGCGTGGGCTTCTCATTGCTGTGCTTCTCTTGTGGCAGAGCACGAGCTCTGGGTGCATGGGCTTCAGTAGTTGTGGCACATGGGCTCAGTAGTTGAGGCTTGCGGGCTCTAGAGCACACGCTCAGTAGTTGTGACACACGGGCTTAGTTGCTCCATGGCATGTGGGATCTTCCTAGACCAGGGCTCGAACCCGTGTACCCTGCATTGGCAGGTGGATTTTTAACCATTGTGCCACCAGGGAAGTCCTTCAATACATGTTTGAAGTACTCAATATGTAGTTTTCTTACCAAATCTTATTGATGCAATAGAGATCTGATTGTCAGGAACCTGTGGAGGATGTATGAATGTATACCTGTTTTTCTCACTTGTCTGTCTTATAAAGTGGTACCACAGAGAGTCTCAGTTTCCCATGTATCAGGATCTCCCCAGGACCTTGTTATAGAACTCGCTTTCCTTGCACATCTCTATTTCTAACCAGCTCTGTGGGAGATTTTGAGGCACAGAGAAGTGTGGGAACCACTGGTATGGTGGCTTCACACATTTTGTCTAGTGAGAAAACATTTTTGCATGACCACCTTACACTTGTGTAACAAACACTATATTACATATATTTTGATTTGCATTATACAAGAGCATTAAGAATTTTAGTATGACTCCCAATTTACGTAAGAGGAAAATGATGAACCCCATCTTCTTACTCCAAAATACACTGGTATTTCTGTTGTGCATCTAGTTCTGTAATTTCAGTACAGCCTTTGTCATTAATCAGCTTTGTTATTTGCTCCTCTGTACCTCAGCTGCCCCTCTTACAAATAACTTGAGGGTGGGCTGGGATGGAGGAGTGGGAAGCTGGGAGCCTGAGATTGGATTGGGAGTGGGCTAGTTTTTTGCCTTGATCTTGACTGAAAGAATAACGTTTACAGGCAGGACACGTATTTTTGACTCATTTCTCAAATTTAAAAATGTAATTCTTCCTTTTTCTGTAACAACAATCGCAACAGAAATCGGTAGTTAACGTTAGTTGAGCGCTCATTTCAGGGCAGGCATGGTGCTGAGAGCTTTACATCCTTTGTTGACTCCTCAAAACAACCTATGAGTCACACATCATTATTGGCACCATTTGCAGGAGTAGAAACTGAAAGAAGCTCAGTAGTTACCTAAAGGTACAGACTGTAAGTGCGAGAGCAGCGGGCCAACTCCAGAGGATTTAACCCCCATGGTGGCTTGCAAGGTGGTGATCCTGACCAATGCATGATGCCTCCAGGAAGTATCACTAAGTACAAGCAGCTAGGTAGAGCTCATTATGGGGACTTTCTGGGACCCATTCAAATTTATTAAAAAGAGAAATGCTTCATGAATTGCTGTATTTTAACTGATATTTATAACAAATTACTTGCATGGCTGATATCAAAGTAGAGAAAATTTTACCTAAAATTTCCAAGGCCTCCTTCTATTCCAAAAGTCCCTGTTGTTTGCTAAATGATTAAAAAAAAAAAAAAGATTAAGTAAATACCATACTTCCTCAAACCTTAGCACTTTTAATCTGTTCCTGACTAGTGTGCTGTCTAATCACTTGGAACTTCAGAGCTATTATCTAAACAGTTCACATTCCGACTCCAGGAGTTTTCAAAGTTGGGTGAGCATGATAACCTTTTTGGAACAGGGAAAAAATCTTAGAATTTATATTTTTAAATTTCACAATTTTTATGGAAACATAAAAGACCCCGAATAGCCAAAGCAATCTTGAGAAAGAAAAATGGAGCTGGAGGAATCATGCTCTCTAACTTCAAACTATACTACAAAGCTACAGTAATCAAGACAGTATGGTACTGGCCCCAAAACAGAAATATAGATCAATGGAACAGGATAGAAAGCCCAGAGATAAACCCACGCACATATGGTCACCTTATTTTTGATAAAGGAGGCAAGAATATGCAATGGAGAAAAGACAGCCTCTTCAGTAAGTGGTGCTTGGAAAACTGGACAGCTACATGTAAAAGAACGAAATTAGAACACTCCCTAACACCATACACAAAAATAAACTCAGAATAGATTAAAGACCTAAATGTAAGGCCAGACACTATAAAACTCTTAGAGGAAAACATAGGGAGAACACTTTATGACATAAATCACAGCAAGATCCTTTTTGACCCACCTCCTAGAGAAATGGAAATAAAAACAAAAATAAACAAATGGGACTTAATGAAACTTAAAAGCTTTTTGCACAGCAAAGGAAAACATAAACAAGATGAAAAGACAACTCTCAGAATGGGAGAAAATATTTGCAAATGAAGCAACTGACAAAGGATTAATCTCCAAAATATACAATCAGCTCAGGCAGCTCAATATCAGAAAAACAAACAACCCAATCCAAACATGTGCAGAAGACCTAAACAGACATTTCTCCAAAGAAGATATACAGATTGCCAACAAACACATGAAAGGATGCTCAACACCACTAATCATTAGAGAAATGCAAATCAAAACTACAATGAGGTATCATCTCATACCAGTCAGAATGGCCATCATCAAAAAATCTAGAAACAACAAATGCTGGAGAGGGTGTGGAGAAAAGGGAACCCTCTTGCACTGTTGGTGGGAATGTAAATTGATACAGCCACCATGGAGAACAGTATGGAGGTTCCTCAAAAAACTAAAAATAGAACTACCATACGACCCATCCATCCCACTACTGGGTGTATACCCTGAGAAAACCATAATTCAAAAAGAGTCATGTACCATAATATTCATTTCAGCTTTATTTACAATAGCCAGGACATGGAAGCAACCTAAGTGTCCATTGACAGATGAATGGATAAAGAAGATGCGGCACATATATACAATGGAATATTTCTCAGCTGTAAAAAGAAACGAAACTGAGTTATTTGTAGTGAGGTGGATGGACCTAGAGTCTGTCATACAGAGTGAAGTAAGTCAGAAAGAGAAAAACAAATACTGTATGCTAACACATATATATGCAATCTAAAAAAAAAAATGGTTCTGAAGAACCTAGGGGCAGGACAGGAATAAAGACGCAGACAAAGAGAATGAGCTTGAGGACACGGGGAGTGGGAAGGGTAAGCTGGGATGAAGTGAGAGAGTGGCATAGACATATATACCCTACCAAATGTAAAATAGGTAGCTAGTGGGAAGCAGCTGCGTCGCACAGGGAGATCAGCTCGGTGGTTTGTGACCACCTAGAGGGGTGGGATAGGGAGGGTGGGAGGGAGATGCAAGAAGGAGGGGATATGAGGATGTAAGTATACGTGTAGCTGATTCACTTTGTTATACAGCAGAAACTAACACACCACGGTAAAGCAATTATACTTGAAATAAAGATGTTAAAAAGGAAAAGTGGCTGAAACTTAGAGGCCTGGCATAAAAGGAATTTCTATTTTTAACTGATCCTTCGAAAGGTTTAAATTCACGTACAGTGCATTAGTGTAGTCATGTGTGTTAAATCAATGACTAAGTAAACAAACATTTATTGAGGGTGGTCAAAAAATTTGGAGACCACCAGTTTAGCCATTTTTCTTTTCTTTTTTTTAGTTTAATTTTTATTTTATATTGGACTATAGTTGATTTACAATATTGCATTAGTTTCAGGTGTACAGCAAAGTGGTTCATTTATACATATATATCTATCCATTCTTTTTCAGATTCTTTTCCTGTATAGGTTATTACAGAGTCTTGAGTAGAGTTCCCTGTGCTCTACAGTAGGTCCTTGTGGATTATCTATTTTATACATAGTAGTGGGAATATGTTAATTCCAATCTCCTAATTCATCCCTCCCCCACCACCTTTACCCTACGTGAAGCTGGTTTTCTCTACGGGTAGAAGTAAGGTCTGTGTTCCACTTGTCTGTTGCTATGTAGCAAACTACCCGCCAAATAGGTAGTTTAAAACGGTATCAGTATTTAATTTTCTCACAAAGCTGATGTTTGGGCAGGGCTCAGCGGGACTGGCTTGTGTCCGCTCCATCAGGATGGCTTGGAATCTGGGCTAGAGGCTGTCAATTCACAGGCCAGCTGTTGATGCCAGCCGGGGTCTGGGAGAACCCAAACACTTGGAGACAAAAATAACTGGGGCTTCTAGGCCCCTCTCTCTTTCTCTTGGTGGTCTCTCCATGTGATCTCTCCAGCATGGCAGCTTCAGCTTAGCTGGACTTACTATAGAGCTGCTCAGGGTGTCCAAGGTACATGTCCCAAGGGAGAGAGCCAGGTGGAAGCCCAATGACCTTTTCTAATCCAGCCTCTGAAGTTGTCCCGGGTCATCTCTGCCACATCTTATTTTTCAGAAGTAAATCACTGGGAATCAGACTCCACTTTTTGATGGAAGGAGTGTCAAAGGCTTTGTGAACATATACTAACACTTCCATGCTTTGCTTAACCTGACTGGGGACAGTGAAAGGCCAGTGATGTGACTGGGCACCATCTAACTAAATCTGTGCCTTAAGCCGCAGGCTGGATGTGAACCGGAGGGCCTGAGCTGGTCTCCAGACTGAGTGGATTAAACCCACCTGTCTCTCTTCCGTTCCTGCATCTCTACCCCAGCACCCTCACAGGCCTGGGGAAACTCTGCCAGGCTTCTAGCCCGGTCCAGGAGTATTTTAAAAGGCATTTGGAGGTGGGAATGGAAAAGAATATTAAAAATAGACTAGGTGACACCCCACTGAAGGGGAAAGGATGACTGGATTCCTTTTTTCTATTCAGGTAGGCCTGAGAGGAAGGGATTCAGGATCCTCCTCCAAAAATATCATGTATGTCAGAATGTCATCACAGGTATGTGTGTTAATAAAAAAATGCATACCCCTTCCTTCAAAAGGTCATGTCAATAATAGGTATGTGTGCCTATGAAAAAGTATGTATATTTTCCGTCAAAAGGTTATGTCAATAATAGATGTGTGTTCTAATAAAACTATGTACTTTTGCTATAAGCATTTTCCTACTTGTAAGTCAGTTGGTGTTCCTAAAAGTATAGCCAACGAACATTTGAAATCACTTTCTGTTTTGCTCCTCCCAACATTTCAGATAAAATAAATTTATAACAAGTTATTTGAGTAAAATCTCTTTTCTATACATAATAAAACACTATAAAAGAATTCCCTCATGGTAACCTACTCCATTGAGGTGATAGAGCTAAATGCTTCGATTTATGTAGCTTTCATTTAAGTCATAACTTGTAAGAGTATGTCTATTCCTGAAATTATTCTAATTTCTGGTCTAAGGACTAATAATAGCTTCCTTTGACATTTGATCAAGTAGCTTAAAACTTAGAAGCCAGAGAAGAATGAAGAACAGTTGCAAGTTGTTCAGAGGAGAGTCTTAAAGATGATTAAAGGGTTGAGAAATAAGATCCAACAAGGTGTAATTTATTGAGATTATTCAGCTTTTACAGGCAGAGTTGAGGGATGACTCAATCCGAATTCTGTTGACCAGAACCCTCCCCTGCACCCCCCATATACAGTTCTATGCCAAGTGATGCCATAATTGGGATTCTGGAGTAGTGAAAATTTCTGTAATGGCTTTGATTCTGTCTGTGTCCTCTGCCACCAAGTTTAAACTCACTAAATGTAATTTTAGTGCTTTCTAATACTTTGAAAATGGGTAATCCATAGGAGCCTTATTCTCAGACCAAGCCAGAAAATAGAGGATTTTTACACTCTAAACTCTCAAACAGGAAGGTGTCTTGTTGTTCATCTCTATCTAATTGAGCCAGGAGCTTAATTTTGGTTAGTTTTAGTAAAAAAATAAAAAGTCCATAAAAATCAAGTTTATAATTAATAATTACAGTGGAGTTTCTAGGCTGGTTTTTAAAGAATTTTCTGTAGTGGTTGCTAATCAATTTTTCTCTCCCTAGAATGACTTAAATATTATGGTACCTTAAAATGCTGAAGATAGAAGTGATCTGTATATTTCTTTGAAGCCTAGGATCTATGAATTTTCTTTTTTTTAGTTGTTTTTTCATTGACCTTAAGGATTTTTCAATATTCTACTTTAGAATGAAAACTCCTGTGTCGTTTATGTCTGTAAAAGACAAATTTAGTACTGTTCTGTTTGCAGAGAATTCATTGCATACTTACGTTTCTTAATTACTACATTAGGAAACATTGTCTTAGGGACTTTTTCCTGTAATCGATTAGTTTTGTATTTATTTTGATAAAGATAGCTGTTACATCAGTACTTGACCTGTGTTGTGTAATACACATTCTTGCCCTAGATAAATTTTGTCTCTGTGGTAAACACATTGCACACAGAAAAGACCTTAGACCCTACTTCTTCTTCTTGTAAATCAGTTCACTTTTGTGAGTTTCTAGCTGTGTTCTTATTATAATTGACTCAGCAATGGGAGAAATTTTTAGTTGGATTTCAAAAGACCTTCCGCCTAGCTGTGGTAGAAAGGCGTTTACTTAAGGTATCTTGAGTATATCTTGTAGGCCCAGCTTTTCTAATTCTTAGAGTGATCAAACGTGATAGATTTCATATCTTCACATGCCTGTGAATGCCCTACAAATAGATGTAAGGGTTATACTCAGCACAAATGTTGGGTGTTTGTATTTGCTTCACTGGGGCGCATTTAAGAAGAATGTGCCAGTACCTAACTCAGGCACCTTAGCAATTTATAAGCTACTGTAAAAAATGTGGAGATCTCACAAACCGTGGATACATGTATCACATTCCTGGAATGCTTAACAAAGAGATGTTTCCCTTTGATGATACTCAAGGATTTTTTTTTTTTTTTTTTAGTTCACTATTATCACTCCTTTTCTTTTTTTTTCAGTTACTAACTTTTAAAATTATTTGGATTGAATTCATTTATGATTAGTCTCCAATCTTTGCATAGAATGTCATGCTCATAGGGTGGTCTGTCCCCAGGCAATCACCTTGTGCACTGGGGTGTTCTCAATAAGTTTGATAAAAATTTAAACTAGGATGTCAATTGGTATGGCCAGTCAAAACAATGGGAGACTCCTTTGACAGTGCCTATGTAGGAAGCTTCCTTCCTCCATTCCTCGGCCCTGTGAAGTACAAAGCCATAAGGATCCTCAGCTCTCAGGAAGGAAAAAGTCATAGCACCTGAGATGGCCGTAGGTCACCTTTATGATTCCGTGAAGCTCATTGCTCCATTTCAGGCTCTGCTTCCTTTGGGACTGCGTGATGAACTCTGAAATTCTCCACCTGACTTTTGACTGCAGACTTGTAAGATGAGAGCATGAAGGCTTTCTCTCCTAGGACAAAAGATTGACGGAAGTACAGGTTGCTTGTGAGACCGATCTCAGTTGCAGGCTGAAGGCAGCTTATTTGTTAAATGTTATTAAAATTTCATGGGATAACATTTGCACTCTCCCCAGCTAATTATTTTAAAAAATATCTGTCCTTTCTCTTTCCTGTTTCTTTTTGTTTGTTTTCCCTGAGTGTTTTTGTTTTGTTTTGTTTCGATTTTTAAATACACTGACTCTTTTGGTGATTGGAGTCGTTCTAGGTAGGCCCAGACCCTTTAATAGACTGGTAAATCCTCTCAGATTGAAACAAAACAAAATTACACACACACACACACGCAACCACATAGAATCAAAATATATAGAAAGGAAAGTAAACTGTTATACAGTTATTCTTGGGCCTCGGAATTATGCTCATAAAAGCTTAAGGCAAAGTGAAGGATGAAATCTAGATGAACTGGTACTAATGGAACACTTGCTTTCTGCCTTAAGAATTTATCTGAAACATTATGGGCACACTGAACTGCATTTTTAAACTTTGGTACTAGGAGAGCTATCACTGAATGAAATTCTGCGTTGCATCATTTTGCAAAATGAAGAATTCTTTCAATGGACAGGAGATTATCTTTAATAGGTCTCTTTCCAACTTAACTTATCTTTCTTTTAATCTCTTTGAGCATCAAGTTTATAATTTATAAAATAGAAATACTAATTTATCCTTGATAGGGTGGTCAGGAAAATTGAAATAGAATTCGTGTAAGCTTGCTTTTTAAGTAAAAAAAGTCTCTATAAATTTTTAGAGGCTTGTGTTTCAGACTGGCACCTGTATTATATTTATAAGCCTTTAATATGTTGCTATCATATTATTTAATTTTCATAAAGGGGATGTCAGAAAAATTGGTGTCTAGTCCTGCCATGTGGCTGAATTCCAAGGTGTGACTTTGTGAAAATCGTTGACTCCTTGGAACATCAGTTTCTCATTTATTCTCTCAGTATGGATTGAGTGCCTCTAGTGCGCCAGGCAGTGCTGTGGGCTCTGAGGAAACGGCAGTGAAAGGCCGAGGTGGAGCTCGTGGAACTTGCGTTCTAGTGGGGAGAGGCGAGCCCCATGCAAAATGCATACATAGATACTAGGGGGTGTTAGAAGGTGGTTTAAGTAGTGGTGTGCCAAAAGCAAGGCCATGAGGAACGCGGAGGGTGGATTTTTCTTTTCCAGTTTAATGAGGGTAGCCTGGGAAAGGCCTCACTGAGAAGCTAACTTTTTTATTCTTTTTTTTAACATCTTTATTGGAGTATAATTGCTTTACAATGGTGTGTTAGCTTCTGCTTTATAACAAAGTGAATCAGCTATACATATACATATGTCCCCATATCTCTTCCCTCTTGCGTCTCCCTCCCTCCCACCCTCGCTATCCCACCCCTCTAGGTGGTCACAAAGCACCCAGCTGATCTCCCTGTGCTATGTGGCTGCTTCCCACTAGCTATCTATTTTACGTTTGGTAGTGTATATATGTCCATGCCACTCTCTCACTTCGTCCCAGCTTCCCCTTCCTCCTCCCCATGTCCTCAAGGACATTCCCTATGTCTGCATCTTTATTCCTGTCCTAGGTTCTTCAGACCCTTTTTTTTTTTTTTTGATTCCATATATATGTGTTAGCATAAGTTATTTGTTTTTCTCTTTCTGACCTACTTCACTCTGTATGATAAATAAATGCTGGAGAGGGTGTGGAGAAAAGGGAACCCTCTTGCACTGTTGGTGGGAATGTAAACTGATACAGCCACCATGGAGAACAGTATGGAGGTTCCTTAAAAAACTAAAAATAGAACTGCCGTACGACCCAGCAATCCCACTACTGGGCATATACCCTGAGAAAACCATGATTCAAAAAGAGTCGTACCACAATGTTCATTGCAGCTCTATTTACAATAGCCAGGACATGGAAGCAACCTAAGTGTCCATCGACAGATGAATGGATAAAGAAGATGTGGCACATATACACAGTGGAATATTACTCAGCCATAAAAAGAAACGAAACTGAGTTATTTGTAGTGAGGTAGATGGACCTAGAGAAGCTAACTTTTGAGGAAAGACCTCAAAATGATAAGGGTAGAGCCAGGTGGGAATGAGCAGGGGCAGGGAATGCAAATGCTCTGCAGTAGGAGTGCATCTAGGCAGGGAGGCCAGTGTGGCTGCAGGTGAGTCAGTGCGAGAACAGAGCAGAAGATGAGGCCAGTGGTCGGGGAGGGGAGGACAGACAGCATAGGGCCTTGTAGGCCATTTTCTGAGTGAGTAAAGGGAACATTAGAGGATTTTGTATGATTTAGAGTTTAACAGTGTCTTTTGGCTGGATAATATAAATACAGGGGTCAGGCTTTATCTTTTAAAATCTCTTATAGTCTAGGTCCAAGATCCTATGATGCTGGATGTTTTCTCTCCCAATTCTCCCACTGTTATTCCAGGAGGAATAAAAGCTTGTTCAGGCTCTTCTTGGCCCACTGGTGGGACCAGCTGTTTGGCAGACTCTAAGAATTAGTTCTCTATGAATGCGGGGTCAGTAGCACCAGTTGAACCTTCCCTTTCCCATGGCTTTCTAAAAAATAATTTAAAAGAAGCTGTAATGTTTCAGAAGTACTGAAGAATTGATGATGATATATATATAAAGGTTCGCGCGTGTGCGTGTGTATCATGTATTTTTTTTTAACATCTTTACTGGAGTATAATTGCTTTACAATGGTGTGTTAGTTCCTGCTTTATAATGAAGTGAATCAGCTACATCATGTATTTCTGATCTCAGCACAAGTGAGAAGCCCAGTGCAAACCAACTTATGAACATCTAGGAAGACACCTCCCTGACTTTCCAATTCTTTACCAACCCACGGAAGGCTGCCCTCTGAATGTTCATATGAGCCTCCTGCCTTACCAATAGGTGAAAGAATTTGTCTCAGTGTGGTACAACCACATGGGATTCCTGGGTGAGGAACATGCTAGTTAATAAATTGTAGTCTAGTACTAAAATTATTTGCTATGCTAGTTTTATCAATTTGTTTTTACATGTGAACTCTCTAAATTCCTAAATACATTGTTATTTGGGCAGTCAATATTTTATGCATGTGGTGACTTGGAGTACATCAAGCTTTTAGAAGGATAAGAGTCTAGTATGAAGTCAAGCAGCTGTTGTTCTTTACATTCAAATGATGACTGATGATACTGATTAAAAAAAAGAATAAGATAATCTTGCCTGTTTTTTTTTTTCTAACATTGTAATTCAATCAAAGCTTCCTTATTTGGAAGTGAAATTTCTATATTTAGCAAGTCCACTAAGTTGGGTAGAGAAATAGAAACACCACCTCAAATTCCCTTATATTCTCTGAGAGAGAGAGACAGAGACAGAGACAGAGACAGAGAGAGACAGAAAAACAGAGATAGACAGAAAGAGAAGGAGAGAGACCAATGTTCTCTGCAATGAATTTTTGTACTTACAAAAGAAAACATTAACCAAAAGTATCAACATCGTTAAAAAAGATGTGGGTGGCAGTTACCGAAGGGCATTTGGATCCTCTGTAGAAGGCCTTGGAATTCCCAAGAACTAAGTTTAATAAAGGAAAGATAAGAATGTCATATTGAAATTCATTAAATCAACTTGGCGGGGTATTCACAGTTCATCTCACGCAAATGCATAAGACAGTTTCTCTGCATCATAATGGATTGAAAACGACATATAGGTTGGTATTAAGTTTTAAGACAAAGTAGAAGCTAATTGTGACAGAGCAAAAGGAGCTATTAAAAAAAGGACATTGTTTATGAAACATGAGGAAGTACCATGGACCTCTGGCCAAAAACAGTGACTGTCTTTATGCTTCTGGCTTGAGGAGACCAGGAATATGGGACTGCAGTGTATTATAAACATATTCATAAAATTATTTCCCAGGTTTACTGCTCGCTTTGAGAAGTTGCTTATATATGATTAATAGGAGGGAAGACACTAACCAGACTATTGAGATTCGTGAGTAAAAGTGATGATCAAATAGTTGGCTTTCCTGATCCTTTATACATTTTTAATTTCCTTCCACCTAGCCAATTAGTCAGTGATTTTGGAACGGTTTAGACAAGCATTGTTCTCTGATGCAAATCACTTGCACAAAAAGTTAGGAGATCCCAGAGATCGGAGCCTGACTGGTAGATGTCACATCCACAACCACTGTGACACCATCTGTCACCAGCAAAGCCAGTGAGAGGTCCAGCTTTGATTTAGAGGTTGTTAGGCAAATTGTCTCAATTTTGAAAATCGTCTCTTTTGATAACAATAGCAAGTACTTACTTAGGGCTGTTACATGCCAGACATTATTTGACTGTATTTAATCCTCACACTGACCCCGTCTGATGTGTATCAGTTAGCTTTCTATGTGTAAGAAGCCACCCTAAAGCTTAGTGGCTTCATCCATATCATTTAATATTACTCACTAGTCTGTGGGTCAGGTGGGCAGTCCTGATCTAGGCAAGGCCAGTGTGTCTCCTGGCAGCCTGGGCGTCAGGGGGTGGAGTTTTGATCATCTCAGCTGAGCTCTGTTCTATCCTTGTAGTCTCATGTGGGACCACTGGGCTGACTCACTGCTTCTGGTCCATGTGATTGCTCATCACCCAGCAGCACCCTGTTTGCAAGGGGAATTCAGGGCCTCGGGAGAGAGTGGAAGAGAGCAAGGTCCCTTGAGACCTGGTCTTGGAGCTGATACAGTGTCACTTCCAGTGAATTCTGTTGGCCAAAAGAGTCAGAAGGCCAGCCTATAGTCAAGGGAAAGAGGCTGCCCTTTTTGATGAGAGGAGCCGCAGGGGGCATGGATATTGGGAGGAGTCAAGGACTGTGTCTGTTTCTCCCATCGAGCACAAGTGGACACAGCCATTTCCATTTGACAGGTGAGAGAGCCGAGATACACACTTTCCGTGACACAAGGTCGTGTGGGATATAAGTGTCCAAGTCAGCATTCAGACACCGGCAGTCTAACTCCACAATCCATGGTCTTAACCCATATGCTACATGTTTATTTTTGTGAGTGTGTTTCCTAGGTGTCACTGCTGCAGGCGTCGTGGATCACGGGAAGCCATTCTCATTGCCTTCTTTCACGGGAAGGACCTCTCACTCCCACGGCACCATCCATTCCACCCCATCCCCTGGACCAAAGGCTTTCAGTGACTGACAGTTCTTTCCCCTTCAGTATTTCCTCCTGGTTTTTACTCTTTATCTCAAAGAGAAGAATCACGAGGTTTTTAAAAGTGGGTTTTAGCAAGGTGTTGCCTGGTAACATGCTTTTGTCATTTAGAATACCAATAACCAAGGGTAGGAACTGTCTATGTACATTTTTATTTAAGACTTTTTTTTAGCAAATTGCAAAATATTTTTTAAAAAATTCTAAAATCAGCTCTTTCTTTCGTTAGCATGTACAAATAACATGGACCTTGACTCCATGTTACAGTTGTTTCACCAGTAGGTAGCCAATGGTAGGCATTCGGTAAGGATGAATTAAATGGAGGAAGGAAGGAAGCCAAAATACGAATGATTATTAATACATATATATATTGTTGTTTTTTTTTTTTTTTTTTTTTTTGCGGTACGCGGGCCTCTCACTGTTGTGGCCCCTCCCGTTGCGGAGCACAGGCTCCGGACGGACGCGCAGGCTCAGCGGCCGTGGCTCACGGGCCTAGCCGCTCCGCGGCATGTGGGAGCCTCCTGGACTGGGGCACGAACCCGTGTCCCTTGCATCGGCGGGCGGACTCGCAACCACTGCGCCACCAGGGAAGCCCCATTAATACATATTTTTAAACATTGATTTTATCAAGTAGATTATACTCATATTATACTCTTTACTTTTCAGAATCACTTTCTGTGTTTTTGTTTGTTCAGTGCCATTTTCTTTTCCCATTATGCCTGTTACACTTTATGTGTGTGTATATATATATATATGTATGTATATTATATATATTATATATATATATACTTGTGTGTGATACCATAATACTGTATCCGGATTTTAAAGAAATCCTTTGCTAATTTTGAATTCTCTTTCTCTATAGTTTCATATTATGACTCTCTTGATCTGGACACATAGCAGCATTTCTAGTACTTGCATTAAAGTTTTTGAGACTAAAGAAACTTTCCACCCACATTGGGCCTCTACAAAGATGGAGGTCACCACTCACCCCTCCTACTCTCTGCTGCTCTTTTGAAATCTAATCCTTGGGCTCGACCTAGTGCTATGCATTCATTAGAACCCGTGCAAATATGAGTGTTGAAAACTCCTTGAAGTTCTTTATTGGAACCTCTTCTCAGTTACCTGCTGAGTTGTTTGTGATGCTTTTCTCACTTTACCAATGGGAATTGAGACACAGACCAGGTAGGCAGCTTGTCAAATACAAAATCAAGGCCAAGGGATTGGGTAGCCAAGATAAGAACTGAAGGAACCTCATTTTATAGCCCATTGTTCAAGAGACTAAGATACGTAGTTTGTAAGGAAAGAATAACGGGGAGAATAAATACAGCCTCTCTTAACCATGAATTGTGTGTGTGTGTGTGAAGATTTTTGATTAGAACATACTAAAAGTTTGCTGTGTGGTTAGTTTGTAGAATTAATAGTGGAAACACATGATTATTAATAGGAGAAACATTTTATGATTCATCTCATAAGCATGTATGATTGCTTTCCAGAAACAGAGCTTATGCCTAGAAGACAAAGAGCAAAATGAGCTTAAATTGATTTCTTCCCCCAGAGATTAGAATGCAGGTCACCAGAATGTATGAGAAGGGTCCCAAGTGAGAAGGCCGCTGAACAATGTGTTCTTCCTTTGGGATATTCCCTATTTTAACCCTAGAGCCTGTCCATATCCAGCAACTGGTCTCGGAATGTTTTCTATGAATATATTTTATTACACTGACATTCCTTGTCATGAAGAATTCTGAGTTTTCATCAAACAAGAAGTGGGATTGACTCCTGAGTATCACTGGCTCAAAAGTCTGTGGTCTTTCTGACGTCAGAAATCACTTTCTTTTGGGACCATTCTTTTAATTATATTTTAAAATAATTAGTACCATGTATTCATACAGTTAGCTGCGTATTTTGCCAATTTCTTTATCTGTCTCCACAGTAAGGAAAGAAATTGCTTCAGCGTGGGGGTCACAGACTTTCAGCATCCTTTTTCTGGATGCTTCACCATCCACAGCTCAGAGCTGAGAGTGAAGGAGGTGCCCTAGATGCCCTCACCACTGGACGCGCAGATGGGCGAGGACAAGGTGTGTGCTCAGAGAAAGTGGCAAAAAGCACACAAAATGTAAACGACTTCTGCGAAAGACTTAACTGATTCAGAATCATTTCTTTCTTTCCAGTTATAATTCTGAGCATTGCATTAGAAAGGGCCTAATAAGAGGGAGTGACAGGTGCCTGAAGAACTACCTGACTGCTGCTAATATAGAAAATATATGAAATTTAAACACAACGATGACACACACACATCTGTGACCACCTGTTGTGTAGACTGTACGGGTCACAAAGGCTTTTATCCTGATTAGCAGGGGAGAGTACAGCAGGGAGCACCCTATAAATCAGCCATTCTCTTTGTCATTTTCAATTTACAGTTATCAAACTGCCTGACCGAGAGGCAGGATAATTAGTGTAGTCTTTCACAGACTTACAAAAAGAATTGCCTCCACAATAGTGGAGCTGTTGTTAAAAACACAGATTCCCAGCTCCACTCAGATCCTGATGAATGAGGGCCTCCAGGAAAGTGCCCTGAAAATGAATGTTTTTAGTAAGCTTGGAGGTGCTGTGTGTTAGCTGGTAGTTAGGAGGACCTAACAGAGTTCAACTCTGCCATCCGCTGTGTTGAGATGAAGCGTTATTTTACCTCGTTTAAGTATCAGTGTCCTGCTCTGCAAAATCAGGGTGATGATAGTACCTCCTTCTGAGTGCTGTTGTGAACACTGAATGACCTCACGTGTGCAAAATATTTATCACAGTGCTTGGCACAAGTGCTGGATGAGCTGCTTCTACTGCTGCTGTCATTATTGTCATTTTATCCAATGAGCATGTTATTCGTGGTCTAGCCAGTTGCAGAAAGTCATGCATATAAATGAGAAAGGGAATGATTCTAGGGAAAAGGATGAAGGAAAAGAAGCTCTGACAGGTTGGATGAGGGCTGAGACATTCTAGGTTAGAGTCCATGGAGAAAATGGGCTTGGATAGAGTTCCCAGGGCAACTGAGGGTACCCAGTTCTGTTGGTATCCATACTCCAAGTATTTGCTTTGTTTTCCCCCTCTGGGGGGGAATCAGGGGCTCGGCTCACTTACCTTGATAAGAAACGTTTCTGGAGGAACTAAGGCATGATACAAGTTTAATTGGTCCATAATATTATTTTATTTTGTTTTATTTTATTTCATTTGGGATGTGCTGATAAGAGGGTATTACCTTGCATGACCAGGTCTATCAGAAATGTAAATATGTAGAGTTCTCATGATGTCAAATTCATTTATTCATTCATTAATGCAATACAGATTTGTTGAGCACCTGCTATGTGCCAGGCACTGTTTTAAGCACAAAGGTTATATCAGTGAATAGTATAGGCAAACATTCCTGTCCTCACAGAGTTTATGCTCTTGTGTATGTAGTGGGGGGCAGTTACTAAACAAAATAAATGAAAATTATGTGATGATAAAGAGAAATAAAAGCAAAGAAGGAAGATAGGGAGTATGGGCAGGGTGTATGTGTGTGTACATGTGTGTATGCATGTGTGCTCACACGTAAAGTGAGGCCAGATCACGTGGGGCCTCGGTAAAGACTTTGACTTTAAGTGCTATGGGAAGTTTCTAAAAGGTTTTGAGCAAACAGTATTTTAAAAGGATCCCCCTGGCTTTTGGACAGTACATTCTAGGAATGGAGGCAATGGAACTAGAAAGCAGGCTATTAAAATAAACTTAGAGAGAGATGATCTCAGCATGGGCCAGGGCGGTGAGTGGAGGTGGGGGCGAGTGGTCTAGTTTGAAGGTGGAACCAACAGTACTTGCTCATGGATTAAATGTAAGGAGTGAGGGAAAGAGAGGACTCAAGGGGGACTCAACTGAAATGTCGGAATTACCATCCTGGGATGAATACACTGTAGGGGAGCAAGTTTTTAGGGGTAGATCAGGAGTTAAATTTTAGGCACGTTTAGTCAGAGATTACCTATTAGCTATCAAGTGGAGATGCTAGAAGCGACCATCTGGATATAAAGGTCTGGGTCTCAGGGCAGGGACTTGGGTCAGAAACATGGATTTGGAGTTATAAGCCTGTACACGCACGTGAGGCCAAAACTAAAAGGCATCACTGATGGAAGGTCCAGGAGAGTGGCTCAAAGACAAGATCCTGGAATGCGTCAACTGTAAGAGGTCAGGGAGATGAGGAAAAACCAAATCAGAAGATGGTGAGAGCGGCCAGCTACTGACCATGGCAGCAAACCAGGAGCATCTGTGTCCTGGAGGTCAAAGCAGACACGGTTTCAGGGGAGGGAGTGATCTACTGTGTCAAATGTGACCGAGACCAAGATGAGCATTTGAATTCCCCACTGAATTCAGCAGAGTAACAGTCACGGGTGATTCTGTGAGAGCAATTTAAGTGGAGTAGTGGTGTGACAGATGGATTAGGATGGATTCCGGAGAGAAGGAGAAGAATTGAATTAGAGAAAGAGAGAGAGAGAGAGTACAGATAAATCTCAGGGGGAAGAGCTTGGCTATGAATGGGAACTCAGAAATAGGCAGGAGCTGATGTGGGAAGTAAGAGTTGTTGCTTTAAGATGAGAAACAACAGGGTGTTTGTAAGCTGAGGGGAGTGATCCACGGGGCAGGAAAATTAGTGACATGGAACAGAGAGAGAGGTTCTCAGAGGTATTGTGCTACTTCCCTCCCACCCAAATACGCTCAAACCTTCATATTCTTCTCCAGTCTCTGTTTCTATGCCCCAGGCAACAAAGCCAAGGCCCAAGGCCTTAGACAAACCAGACCACTTATGACTCTCTAAAGCCCTCAGGATCCTCAATCCATCTAGCCACATACAGAGTTTTGTTTTGATTTTTCCTTTTGAAAAAGAAGTAAGGAAGCAAGGAAAGGAGGAGGAAAGGAAGGAAGGAAGAAAGGAAGGGAGGAAGGGGAGATAAATCATACTGTATATATTTTTGACAAATAGCTTTTTATTTAAACCTGCTTCCTCCTTTGATCTCTTTTAATTTTTATAACAACCCTTTGAGATGGGTATTATTTCCTTTTTCCAGATGGGTAAAGTGAGTTTATAGTGATTAAATAACATGTTCAGGATCTCAGAACTTATTCATAAGAGGCTGATTCAATTCAAACTCAGATCTGTCAGACCCCAAAATACCAATTTCACAGATTTCTCTGACATAGTAAAGTCATGATGGGTCCGTGGTTTGACTCAACCTTGGAAACACAGATTCAGCCCTTAATTGTTTGCTTACATGATTTCATCACCTCTGTAGCAGAGCCATCTTCAATTACGTCATTATTAAGCATCCCGTGTTCCCTTTACTGAAAGCATTTGTTTCAAAGTCAAATTTATTTTTCTATAAAAATGACCATCTCAATTAGTCAGTAAAAAGGAGGCGATCCTATGCAGAACACCATATACACTTACCCTGCATTTACTGGATACATCTAGAATAAGTCATTTTCTGAGACACAGAAGGACTCATGTAATTTTATCCTTAAGAGGAGGTTAGTGGAAGGGTCTTATTCTGCCCAGACATTGTGAATATGATTGGAACAGAAAATGTAACAGACAGCTGCTGACAAGGGGCTTCCGAAACCAGCAAAACCTGATTTTACTTTTGTGTGTCCTCTTAGCCAGTTCAGCCCCAGGTCTCTTGGCTTCCTTCCTGTTGGGATATCTTGCTTCTCCTTACCTGTCTGCAAACTATTAGAAGAGAGAATTTCTCTACTACTGTGTTTGGTGCCTTGAAACTCTAAGCTTCTTACAGAAATGCTGATTCTGCTTTCTCAGGAGGAATTCTCACAGCAGGTATTTCCAGCAAGTTCTTCCTGGATGAGGAAGTCTTTTAGGGTATTCCTTGCAACAAAAATGAGATGCACCAAAATGGTTTGGTTGAGTAGGTTGGTAGAGTATAGTCAAGTCTTGACAATCAAACAGGTGTGTCAGCTACCAATTCGTCACAAATGGTGCGTGATAGAAAAGAATGGCTGGGAAAAGTTAGGCAGCTGCTGACATGATTCTTTGCAGTCAAATAATCGGAGCCATACTAGGTATGTTGTCTTTGGAAAATTAAAAAAAAAAAGGCACTCAACAAACAGTTCATGAATACCTACCAGCTATAGACTACAAACTGGTTAGATGAGTTTCCTTCTAGAATGCCCAGCCTAGTGGAAGAGATTGATAATTAGGTGATAACATAAACACCATAATTCCTACCATGAGACATTACTAAATGGTTATCTCCTCCAATCCCATCCCCCAAATCAGGAATGCTCCTGTTTTAACAATTTCACAACCAACATGATGAGATATGTTATCATGGAGAAGAGGGAAAATAAAATTGTATTTATATTTTCTTTTACCAAAATGGAAATCAGATTGAAAGAGTTCAGCCAAATAAAACACAAAATTGAAAGTTATCAAAGCTAATCTATAGCTTGGTGACTGAGAGGACAGCAGTAGAATAAGGAATATGAAAAGAATATGCAAAAGTTGAATTAAGTAGTCTTATTTATAAGGCATTTGTATAAAATCTGAATAAATTGTTTTTACTAGAGGAAAGAAAAAAAAAATCCTTACAATTGAAAGTCCATGACTCAATTTTTGTAAGTTTTTCTCTTTTCCTCAATCAGTTTTTTCCTTCCATTCTCTCTCTGAGGTTTGGTAAAGAGGTCATCCAAGATATGTGGTTTTCTTCTCCTATTTCTTTCCCTGTTTGGGGATGTTCATGACAAGGTTTATTGGGTAGTATTCACATGTTCATAAGCTACTAATCTTTCCTTTGTGGTATCCTCTTACTTCAAAGAACTCAAGATATTATTATACAGGTTAAAAAATAATTTTTCCCTACACTCCTGGGAGATATATAGTAAAAAAAATAGGAGTTATTAAGAAAATAATTAATGGATTTTTCATCTGAGTTTTCCTAGTATATTAATAAAAAATGTATTCCACAAAGTTTATGGGTACATGACCGTAGGCCTGGTTACTTTATCTTACTTATCAACACATTCTTATTGTTTAAAGAGATTTAATTTCTTTTGATACTTGTTTTAAACAATACCTTCCTCTTTCATATTTGTAAAGAAGGATTATATAAATGTCACCTATTTAGCAGCACTGATACTACTTTTTATTTTTTTAATGCTTTTTTGGATGCTTAGCTGCTAGTATTTTCCAAGCTGAAGTCTGCTCTTGTGCAATTTTTTTTTACCTGTTAAGTCACTATTTCCACATTAATAATAGGGTAAAGATATCAGGCTTCAGTTTAGATTATGACAGTACCTAATGTCTTTTCCACATTTACTTCAAGCAAGGAGAAGACTTCCTCTCTTGTTTTCATGGGAATTTTATGAATTCCAATATGTATATTTTTCCAGCTGTAGTATTTTAATTGAAATTGGAAATTACCAGATGAGATATCACTTTTCTTAAGAAAAATTTCCTAATACTAAATCCTAGCAGTTAAAGCTGACTTCAGCTACTCAAGTGGCATGATTTCCTTATGCTTACCATAGGCTTTTAAAATCTTTTCTTCAGTTATTTCCATTGATACTTTTAGGCCAGTGAGACGTTAAATTATATTTTTCTCCTATAAGCCACCTTTTCATGAGCGGAATTTCCTTTTTTCAGTATGTGTGTTATGGTCCTAAATAGGTGATTAAGATAAACGGAAGCTCTCTTGGTTAATATTGCTAAAATGAAGCCATTTGATCTGATACCTGTTTTTGATTGCAAGTGAGACTCCTTGATTGCAAATATTTATGTGTCCAAAAAATCCATGGTGGTGATGCATTATAGCAGCAAGTCTTAATGTTTGTTTCCTTTCAGTTAAATTGTTTCCTATTATACGTTCAATAGACTAGCTCCAGCAGACATGCAGGGCTAAACAGAAGGTTGTGGAACTCACATGGTACTTTAGAGTCATTAGAAAAGACTTTTTCCTGAACAACACCTCTTTTGTTGCTGTTGTTTTTGAGGAATCTCCTGTTGCTTCCAAGAAAAGGAGATAGTGTTTTTTTTTAGTGGGGAGACTAAGCATGTGGGAGTCGGGGTATTTGTATCCACTAATTAGTTCAGGGAGTCACTCCATCACCTGAGTTGAGGCTCTTCACCTGTAAGGTGTGAGGCAGGATGAAAGTGAGACAGGGTGGGACCTGGGACCTGGGACCCTTTGCAGCAGTGCTTACACCTAAATAAACGTCTCCTTGAGCAACAGAATACAAAGAAATTAAAAGGGATTAAAAATAATTGTGTGCATGTGCAGTTGGGGCAAATTATGGACAAGATACAAAAAGACCAAAAACCCAATTGCTACTTCTGAAGTGACAGGAGCCAAAGCAGGTACTGCGCATGCCTCCTGCACACAGCACCACCAAGGGGGTGGGCAAAACACCCAAGCCACGCCTCCAGCCCGACCCCTGGGCCCACCCCACCCTCACCCCATTTAAGGGACCAGCTCGCCCCGCCCCCTCAGGGAGCGAGCAAAGGAACCTGTTACGTGTTTTTGCTCCCTTGGGCTGCAGCAGGGACCCCAATAAAGGCTTGCCTGAATTTCTGCTCTGGCCTCTTATCAATTGCTATTGATTAAATAGTTCAAGAACGCACACCGGTGTCTAAGGGATCCTGAAGGGATCCCTTCTAGGTAGGGCTGGAAATTACCTTATTTTCTCTACCTTTACCTACAAGTTATCCATTTATTTCCCCCTGACTTTGTAGTTGATAAATCTTTTAAAGCAGCCTCTAGAAACTAGGAGAGATAGAGTATCTACTACCCCAGGGAGCCAAATTTTGAAACTATTCCCATTCTGAGTATTCCCCTTTTTGAGGGAACGTACCGAGTAGGTCTGCGGGCAGCTATTACATTGTAAGGCAGGATGCAGGCATTAATGATGGCACTCTCACCTAAGAGCCTAGAAAAGAATTGCCTCCATGAATATATGGCAGTAGCAACTTAATTGTACCCCCAAGGAAGTTACATTTAGCATCTATATATTATGATGAAAAGCTGACTGGAAATGGAATTTCACTGTCTCACGACTCTAATTTAAAATATTTTTTGTTTCCTCCATCATGTCTTCTTATTTCAAACTTCAAAATAGGGTTGATAGGGCTTCCCTGGTGGCGCGGTGGTTGGGAGTCTGCCTGCCGATGCGGGGGACACGGGTTCGTGCCCCGGTCTGGGAGGATCCCACATGCCGCAGAGCAGCTGGGCCCGTGGGCCATGGCCGCAGAGCCTGTGCTTCCGGAGCCTGTGCTCAGCAGCGGGAGAGGCCACAGCGGTGAGAGGCCCGTGAACCGCAAAAAAAATAAAAAATAAAAAAAATGAGGTTGATAAACTGTTCTATGAGCAGTTTTCAATCAGGCCATTCAGTTTAACAAAGTGAACAGTTAATAGTCTCAGATGTAGAATGTGTCACGATTAACCATGCTTTCATTTAAGTGAAGAGCTACAATGACTGTCCTGAAGGGACACGAGTGAGCCAGTGGCATAGAAAGAAAAGCCACCCAGGTATCATTTCTAGGAGTTGTAGATGTCACTGTCTCTAAAGTAAAAGTTCTCCTGTTTTCTGCAGGAGACATCAGATACACTTCTTTCCTTGTGTGTCATGGAAACTGAACTTTTTTCTTATCCATCTTTCTTAGTACATGGGTCACTTTTAATGATGATGAAACTTTTCTTACTGGCCTATGATACCTGTAAAGTACTATTTTTTTTAATGGAGATATCCAAGGATGTGAGAGAGAAACATGGAAAACATTTAAATGCGGAGAAATACCAGTCCCCAATTCAAAAATTTGGCCCTAGGCAAATATCACAGTGAATGGAAATAATCTTTGTTGTCTCCTATGTGCAATACAGAATACATTTTCAGTATAAGATGAAAACATGAAGTAATGTGAAATTAAGAAAAGTCATAAGAGAAAGTTACATGATTCAGGGATATATAAGATTGATCATTTTGTGCTTCTGCTTATATCTGAGATACTACAGAAATTAATGAACTGGCTTCTCTATTATGAAAATTAGAAGAAAGGCACTAACTGTATTTAGAAGTTGTATCCTCATTATACTGTAGAATTGGTTTCAGGAGTATTTTACCAAGAATATATTAGTGTATCAAAACTTACGAAGATGACTTTAAGAAAGGGAAAATGTACTCTTCTGCAATTTTAACTTTATCTTTTTGTTATTTATATATCCATCTCTCCTCCTTCAGATGAATCTGAAGTATTGGATATAGAAAGAATATGTTATTTAAGCTCATCTTACAGAGTTTTGGAAAAGACCAAAAGGCTGCTTTACCTTCCAAGCTTAGTTAATGATAGCTTATGATTATAAGTTTATCATGTACTAATAGGGAGGTTATTTTAAAATGCCGTCTTGTGGGAAATCCAGTCCAAAAAGAAAATAACAGTTTTAAGTCCCAGGTCAGTGGTAAGCATGCATTACATTACTGGTTTAGTTGGAGAGTTCAAACCTTCCCCTTGCCGTCTTTGGCTTTACATCTCCTGCTAACGCATCTTCTGAAAATCTGCTTGTGTCATTTCTGCTTCAGACGTTGTCATTAAGGATAAAAGGTTTTGAGTCTGCAATTGCAGGTGATTATGTTTATACAGTTGGGAGAATAGTGGAATAATCTAAAAAACAGCACATTTTGTTTATATGTGTCAACTCCCACTGCCGTAGTGAATGGATTTTTATGCTCCTGGGATGTCATGTTATTGTTGTCAAACTCTAGTCACCCATTGATAATAACAATTGCATTGATTGCTTCAGCATCAGCTGACCTCTTGGGACTAAATAGCTTCACATAGCAGACTTCATTCAAAAAATCAGACCTAGAATTGCTGATATTTCTTTCTCGTTCTATGCCCAAAGTCTCCATACATTTTTAGACTGAAATGTTGTCTTGAGATAGAGCTTTTCTTGAGGTAGAGAAATAGAGCTTTGCTCCAGATGTTTAAGTAGTTTTTGTAGGCTTCATGATTCTTTCCATAGACATTTATTGTTATTTTTATAAGTGCCACTTAAGTAGCTTATGGCTGAGAGTATTGCTTCTCCCAGTCCAAAGTTAGGACCCGTCTTCTCCCCAGGATTTTTATGTAAGAGTGATTGATACTCCCTGTTTCTCTCTCTGCAGCCCACTTCTCTGCTACCTTTAGGTGTTTCTCATTTCAGGAAGTTAATCATGAAATCTATAAATTTAAATTGAACTAAGCTGTGTGATCTCCATGTTGATATGAAAAAGTAAGAAAAGCCTATTGATCACAGCACCAAGTCAGTTAAAGGGCAGGAAAGTAACATTCCTAACAGCTGAGGCTGTGGAATAAGGCCAGTGTGGATTTGATTGAGTTCAAACTTGTCACTTTCTAGTTGTGTGATTTTCATCAAGGTATTTCATTCCTTCAAGTCCATTTCTCTCATCCATAAAATGGTGTTGATAATGCCTTCTTTGTAGTATTTTTATGATATACAAATGGGATATATTTAAAAGGTACTTATTATAAGTATATTATTTAATTTTTTAACATCTTTATTAGAGTATAATTGCTTTACAGTGCTGTGTTAGTTTCTGCTGTATAACAAAGTGAATCAGCTATACATATACATACATCCCCATATCTCCTCCCTCTTGTATCTCCCTTCCATCCTCCCTATCGCACCCCTCTAGGTGGACACAAAGCACAGAGCTGATCTCCCTGTGCTATGCGGCTGCTTCCCACTAGCTATCTATTTTACATTTGGTAGTGTATATGTGTCCATGCCACTCTCTCACTTCTTCCCAGCTTACACTTGTCCCTCCCCATGTCCTCAAGTCCATTCACTATGTCTGCATCTTTATCCTGTCCTGCCCCTAGGTTCTTCAGAACCATTTGTTTTTGATTCCATATATATGTGTTTTCATACGGTATTTGTTTTTCTCTTTCTGACTTACTTCACTCTGCATGACACTCTCTAGCTCCATCCACCTCACTACAAATAACTCAATTTCATTTCTTTTTATGGCTAAGTAATATTCCATTCTATATATGTGCCACATCTTCTTTATCCATTCATCTGTCGATGGAGACTTAGGTTGCTTCCATGTCCTGGCTATTGTAAATAAAGGTGCAATGAACATTGTGGTACATGACTCTTTCTGAATTATGGTTTTCTTAGGGTATGTGCCCAGTAGTGGGATTGCTGAGTCGTATGGTAATTCTGTTTTTAGTTTTCTGAGGAACCTCCATACTGTTCTCCATAGTGGCTGTATCAACTTACGTACCAACCAACAGTGCAAGAGGGTTCCCTTTTCTCCACACCCTCTCCAGCATTTATTGTTTCTAGATTTTTTGAAGATGGCCATTCTGAATGGTGTGAGGTGATACCTCATTGTAGTTTTGATTTGCATTTCTCTACTGATTAGTGATGTTAAGCATCCTTTCATGTGTTTGATGACAATCTGTATGTCTTCTTTGGAGAAATGTCTGTTTAGGTCTTCTGCCCATTTTTGGATTGGGTTGTCTGTTTTTTTGATATTGAGCTGCATGAGCTGCTTGAATGTTTTAGAGATTAATCGTTTGTCAGTTGCTTCGTTTGCAAGTATTTTCTCCCATTCTGAGAATTGTCTTTTCATCTTGTTTATGTTTTCCTTTGCTGTGCAAAAAGCTTTTTAGGTTTCATTAGGTCCCATTTGTTTATTTTTGTTTTTATTTCCATTTCTCTAGGAGGTGGGTCAAAAAGGATCTTGCTGTGATTTATGTCATGGAGTGTTCTGCTTATGTTTTCCTCGAAGAGTTTTATAGTGTCTGGCCTTACATTTAGGTCTTTAATCCATTTTGAGTTTATTTTTGTGTATGGTGTTAGGGAGTGTTCTAATTTCATTCCTTTACATGTAGCTGTCCAGTTTTCCCAGCACCACTTAGTGAAGAGGCTGTCTTTTCTCCATTGTATATTCTTCCTCCTTTATCAAAAATAAGGTGACCATATGTGTGTGGGTTTATCTCTGGGCATTCTATCCTGCTCCATTGATCTATATTTCTGTTTTTGTGTCAGTACCACACTGTCTTGATTACTGTAGCTTTGTAGTATTGTCTGAAGTCAGGGAGCCTGATTCCTACAGCTCCATTTTTCTTTCTCAGAAATACTTTGGCTATTCGGGGTCTTTTGTGTTTCTATACAAATTATGAAATTTTTTGTTCTAGTTCTGTGAAAAATGCCATTGGTAGTTTGATAGGGATTGCATTGTATCTGTAGATTGCTTTGGGTAGTGTAGTCATTTTCACAATGTTGATTCTTCCAATCCAAGAACATGGTATATCTCTCCATCTGTTTGTATCATCTTTAATTTATTTTATCAGTGTCTTCTAGTTTTCTGCATACAGGCCTTTTGTCTCCTTAGGTAGGTTTATTCCTAGGTGTTTTATTCTTTTAGTTGCAGTGGTAAATGGGAGTGTTTCCTTAATTTCTCTTTCAGATTTTTCATCATTAGTGTATAGGAATGCAAGAGATTTCTGTGCATTTATTTTGTATCCTGCTACTTATACCAAATTCATTGATTAGCTCTAGTAGTTTTCTGGTAGCATCTTTAGGATTCTCTATGTATGGTATCATGTCATGTGCAAACAGTGACAGTTTTACTTCTTCTTTTCCGATTTGGATTCCTTTCATTTCTTTTTCTTCTCTGATTGCTGTGTCTAAAAATTCCAAAACTATGTCGAATAATAGTGCTGAGAGTGGGCTAAGATTTCCTGATCTTAGTGGAAATGGTTTCAGTTTTTCACCATGGAGAATGATGTTGATGTGAGTTTGTCATATATGGCCTTTATTATGTTGAGGTAAGTTCCCTCTATGCCTGCTTTCTGATGGGTGTTTATCATAAATGGGTGTTGAATTTTTTCTTTTTGTTTTGTTTTTGCGGTACGCGGGCCTCTCACTGTTGTGGACTCTCCTGTTGTGGAGCACAGGCTCCGGACACGCAGGCTCAGCGACCATGGCTCATGGGCCTAGCTGCTCCGTGGCATGTGGGATCTTCCCGGACCGGGGCACGAACCTATGTCCCCTGCATCGGCAGGCGGACTCTCAACCACTGTACCACCAGGGAAACCCTTGTTGAGGATTTTTGCATCTATGTTCATCAGTGATATTGGCCTGTAGTTTTCTTTCTTTGTGACATCTTTGTCTGGTTTTGGTATCAGTGTGATGGTGGCCTCGTAGAATGAGTTTGAGAGTTTTCCTCCCTCTGCTATATTTTGTAAGAGTTTGAGGAGGATAGGTGTTAGCTCTTCTCTAGATGTTTGATAGAATTTGCCTGTGAAGTCATCTGGTCCTGGGCTTTTGTTTGTTGGAAGATTTTAAATCACAGCCTCAATTTCAGTGCTTGTGATTGGTCTGTTTATATTTTCTATTTCTTCCTGGTTCAATCTCAGAAGGTTGTGCTTTTCTAAGAATTTGTCCATTTCTTCCGGGTTGTCCATTTTATTGACATGTAGTTGCTTGTAGTAATCTCTCATGATCCTTTGTATTTCTGCAGTGTCAGTTGTTACTTCTCCTTTTTCATTTGTAATTCTATTGATTTGAGTCTTCTTTTCTTTCTTGATGAATCTGGCTAGTAGTTTATCAATTTTGTTAACTTCTCAAAGAACCAATATTTAGTTTTATTGATCTTTGCTATTGTTTCCTTCATTTCTTTTTCATTTATTTCTGATCTGATCTTTATTATTTCTTTCCTTCTGCTAACTCCGGGGGGTTTTTTGTTCTTCTTTCTCTAATTGCTTTAGGTGTAAGGTTAGGTTGTTTATTTGAGATTTTTCTTGTTTCTTCAGGGAGCATTATATTGCTCTAAACTTCCATCTTAGAACTGCTTTTGCTGCATTCCATAGGTTTTGGGTCATTGTGTTTTCATTGTCATCTGTTTCTAGGTATTTTTTGATTTCCTCTTTGATTTCTTCAGTGACCTCTTGGTTATTCAGTAGTGTATTGTTTAGCCTCCATGTGTTTGTATTTTTTACAGATTTTTTCCTGTAATTGATACCTAGTCTCATAGCATTGCGGTTGGAAAAGATACCTGATACGATTTCAATTTTCTTAAATTTACCAAGGCTTGATTTGTGACCCAAGATATGATCTATCCTGCAGAATGTTCCATGAGGACTTGAGAACAAAGTGTATTCTGTTGTTTTTGGATGGAATGTCATGTAAATATCAATTAAGTCCATCTTGTTTAATGTATCATTTAAACCTTCTGTTTCCTTATTTATTTTCATTTTGGATGATCTGTCCATTGGTAAAAGTGGGGTGTTAAAGTCCCCTGCTATGATTGTGTTACTCTTGATTTCCCCTTTTATGGCTTTTAGTATTTGCCTTATATATTGAGGTGCTCCTATGCTGTGTGCATAGATATTTACAATTGTTATATCTTCTTTGTGGATTGATCCCTTGATTATTATGTAGTGTCCTTCTTTGTCTCTTCTAATTGTCTTTATTTTAAAATCTGTTTTGTCTGATATGAGAATTGCTACTCCAGCTTTCTTTTGACTTGCATTTGCATGGAATATCTTTTTCCATCCCCTCGCTTTCAGTCTGTATGTGTCCCTAGGTCTGAAGTGGGTCTCTTGTAGATAGCATATATACAGGTCTTATTTTTGTATCCATTCAGCCAGTCTATGTCTTTTGGTTGGAGCATTTAATCCATTTACATTTAAGGTAATTATTGATATGTATGTTCCTAATACCATTTTCTTAATTGTTTTGGGTTTGTTATTGTAGGTCTTTTCCTTCTCTTGTGTTTCCTGCCTAGAGAAGTTCCTTCAGCATTTGTTGTAGAGCTGGTTTGGTGGTGCTGAATTCTCTTAGCTTTTGCTTGTCTGTAAAGGTTTTAAGTTCTCCGTCTAATCTGAATGAGTTCCTTGCTGGGTAGAGTAATCGTGGTTGTAGGTTTTTCCCTTTCATCACTTTCAATATGTCCTGCCACTCCCTTCTGGCTTGAAGAGTTTCTGCTGAAAGATCAGCTGTTAACCTTATGGGGATTCCCTTGTATGTTAATTGTTGCTTTTCCCTTGCTGCTTTTAATATTTTCTCTTTGTGTTTAATTTTTGATAGTTTGCTTAGTATGTGTCTTGGCATGTTTCTCCTTGGATTTATCCTGTATGGGACTCTCTGTGCTTCCTGGACTTGGTTAACTATTTCCTTACCCATATTAGGGAAGTTTTCAACCATAATCTCTTCAAATATCTTCTCAGTCCCTTTTTTTTTCCTCTTCTTCTGGGACCCCTATAATTCAAATGTTGGTGCATTTAATGTTGTCCCAGAGGTCTCTGAGATTGTCCTCATTTCTTTTCATTCTTCTTTCTTTATTGTGCTCTCTCATAGTTATTTCCACTATTTTATCTTCCAGGTCACATCCATTTTTCTGCTTCAGTTTATTCTTCTATTGATTCCTTCCACAGAATTTTAAATTTCATTTACTGTGTTGTTCATTATTGTTTGTTTGCTTTTTCATTCTTCTAGGTCCTTGTTAAATGTTTCTTATATTTTCTCCATTCTATTTCCAAGATTTTGGATCATCTTTACTATCATTACTCTGTATTCTTTTTCAGGTAGACTGCCTATTTCCTCTTCATTTGTTTGGTCTGGTGGGTTTTTACGTTGCTCCTTCCTCTGCTGTATATTTCTTTGTCTTCTCATTTTGCTTAACTTACTGTGTTGAGGTCTGCATTTTGCAGGCTGCCAGTCGTAGTTCCCAATTGTTTTTTGGTGTCTTCTCCCTGTGGGTAAGATTGCTTCAGTGGGTTGTGTAGGCTTCCTGTTGGAGGGGGCTGGTGCCTGTGTTTTGATGGGTGGGGCTGATCTTTTCTTTCTGGTGGGCAGGACCATGTCCAGTGGTGTGTTTTGGACTATCTGTGAGCTTAGTATGATTTTAGGCAGCCTCTCTGCTAATGGGTGGGTTTGTGTTCCTTTCTTGCTAGTTGTTTGGCATAGAGTGTCCAGCACTGTAGCTTGCTGGTTGTTGAGTGGAGCTGTGTCTTAGCATTGAGATGAAGATCTCTGGGAGAGCTTTTGCTGTTTGACATTACATGGGGCCGGTGGGTATCTGGTGTACCAATGTCCTGAACTCAGCTCTCCCACCTCAGAGGCTCTGGCCTGATACCCTGCTGGAGCAGCAAGACCCTGTCAGCCACATGGATCAGAAGAAAAGGGAGAAAAGGAAGGAAGGAAGGAAGGAAGGAAGGGAGGGAGGGAGGGAGGGAGGGAGGGAGGGAGGAAGGAGAGAGAGAAAGAAAGAAAGAAAGAAAATAAATAAAATAAAATAAAGTTATTAAAATAGAAAAAAAATTTTAAAAATAAAAAAATTAATAAGTTAAAAAAAAACAGAAAGGGAAAAAGAAAGAAGAGAGCAGCAAAACCAAAAAACAAATCCTCCAATGATATCAAGTGCTAAAAATTACACTATAAAGAAGAAAAACAAAAAAAACACCAACAGTCAAAACCCTAGGACAAATGGCCAAAGCAAAGTTATACAGAGAAAATCACACAAAGAAGCATACACATACACACTCAGAAAAAGAGAAAAAGGAAAAAAAAATATATATATATGTATAATTTTAAAAGGAAGAGAACAACCAAATCAATAAACAAACCTACCAATGATAATTAGCTCTAAATACTAAACTAAGATAAACATAAACCCAGAAACAAATTAGATGCAGAAAGCAAACCCCAAGTCTACAGTTGCTCCCAAAGTCCACCACCTCAGTTTTGGGATGATTCGCTGTCTATTCATGTATTCCACAGATGCAGGTACATCAAGTTGATTGTGGAGATTTAATCCACTGCTCCTGAGGCTGCTAGGAGAGATTTCCCTTTCTCTTCCCTGTTCGCACAGCTCCTGGGGTTCAGCTTTGGATTTGGCCCCGCCTCTGCGTGTAGGTCTCCTGAGGGCGTCTGTTCTTCGCTCAGACGGGGTGGGGTTAAAGTAGCAGCTGATTAGGGGGCTCTGGCTCACTCAGGCCGGGGGGGGGAGGGAGGGGTACGGCGTGCGGGGCGGGCTTGCAGTGGAAGATGCCAGCGCGACGTTGCACCAGCCTGAGGCGTGCTCTGTGTTCTCATGGGGAAGTTGTCCCTTGATCTCAGGACCCTGGCAGTGGTGGGCTGCACAGGCTCTTGGGAGGGGAGGTGTGGATAGTGACCTGTGCTCGCACATAGCCTTCTTGGTGGCTGTAGTAGCAGCCTCAGTGTTTCATGTCTGTCTCTGGGGTCCGGGCTGATAGCCGTGACTTGCTCCCATCTCTGGCGCTCATTTAGGCGGCGCTCTGAATCCCCTCTACTCGTGCACCCTGAAACAATGGTCTCTTGCCTCTTAGGCAGGTCCAGACTTTTTCCAGGACTCCCTCCCGGCTAGCTGTGGCGCAGTAGGCCCCTTCAGTCAGTGTTCACACAGCCAACCCCAGTCCTCTCCCTGGCATCTGACCTCTGAAGCCCGAGCCTCAGCTCCCAGCCCCCGCCTGCCCCCTCAGGTGAGCAGACAAGCCTCTCAGGCTGGTGAGTGCTGGTTGGCACCGATCCTCTGTGTGGGAATCTCTCTGCTTTGCCCTCCGCACCCCTGTTGCTGCGCACTCCTCCGCGGTTTCGAAGCTTCCGCAGTCTCTGCCCGCGAAGGGGCTTCTAGTGTGTGGAAACCTTTCCTCCTTCACAGCTGCCTCCCTGAGGTGCAGGTCCCATCCCTATTCTTTTGTCTCTGTTTTATCTTTTTTCTTTTGCCCTAGCAAGGTACGTGGGGAGTTTCTTGCCTTTTGGGAAGTCTGAGGTATTCTGCCAGTGTTCAGTAGGTGTTCTGTAGGAGCTCTTCCACATGTAGATGTAGTTTTCATGTATTTTTGGGGAGGAAGGTGATCTCCACATCTTACTCCTCCACCATCTTGAAGGTGCCCCTCTATAAGTATATTATTATTATTACTATTATATCATTATGTTGAGTCAGTAAAAAATCAGTCAAAATAGATTGTTAGACTTTGTTTCTGAACATGATTGCCTGAGAGAAAACAAACTTATTTTCCTGACATAAACAGTGGAAGACAGAGTAAAATGTATGAAACCAGTGTCATCAAACATTGAACCACAGGCAGTGTAAGACTCTGTTTCCTGAGAGGAGAGAGACAAATGAAATTAATCCAACCACACAACCACCCTGGCTTTCTGCTTCCAAGCACATTTTGGAATGTGGTCTGAGAAGGCTATCTTCTATCTCCAGCAGAGCAGGTTATTCTTTTTATTGTGTGTGTGGTATGCGGGCCTCTCACTGTTGTGGCCTCTCCCGTTGTGGAGCACAGGCTCTGGACGCACAGGTTCAGCGGCCATGGCTCATGGGCCCAGCCGCTCCGCGGCATGTGGTATCTTCCCGGACCGGGGCACGAACCCGTGTCCCCTGCATCGGCAGGCAGACTCTCAACCACTGTGCCACCAGTGAAGCCCCAGAGTAGGTTATTCTTAATGAGTTTAAGATACTCACATCAGAATTCAATGAGGTCGTGTTAGCTAGAAGTTGTAAAGTGGAGTTCTGAAAAGGACTGAGCTAAGCAAAAAAACAACAACAAAAAAAACAATCTGCATAGGGGTTCATTTGAGCCTTTGCTGAATCTTAATATGTGCATGTATTTGGTGAAATTCTACAAGGTAGGGCAAAGAACCAGAGAGCTGTATGCTGAATACAAAACAGGGAGCTTTTTGAGCTATATTCAGAGTGGAGAGTCTTTCTTGATTACACACATCATAGACAACTTAGAAAGGTCATGCCTTTACAGTAGGACTAAACTACATCTAGAATAAAGATTACTCCCGACCCACTCTAACAAGGAATAAAAACAAGTATTAAAGGATCAAGTAATCCAAAAATAACTAAATTGCTTGCTAAAATAAATCTCAATACTGTCAAAAAAAATAAAGACAACTAAATCCAGATACTCGTTGTCATTACTCACAATGTCCAGCATCCAATCAAAAACTGCTATATGTGGCGAGAACTAGAATAGAGTAATTCATAACCAGGAAAATAATCATTCAATAGAAATAAAACCAGGAGTCATAGAAATGATAGCATTAGCAGACAAGGACTTCTAAATGGGTCTTGTAAATAGTTCAAAAATTTAATTCAAAACATGAACATAATGGGAAGAGAAATAGAAAAGATAAAGAAGACAAAAATGGAATGAAAGACTTAAATGTGAAAAAATACAGTATCTGAAATGAGAAATCTATGAGATTCATGGATTGTTAGAAGCTACAGAAGAACCCATCAAAACAGAAACCATCTAATCCAAAATGAAGCACATGGAAGGAAAAAGACTGAAAAAAGTAACAAAGAATATTTAGATCCCAGGAGTTGAAATCTGAAAAAAAAAAGTGTGAAGAATCTGAAGCCGGATGATCACAAAGGAAAACATGCCAAACCACATCATAGTCAAATTGCTGAAAACTAGTGATAAAGAGAAGAAATTAGAAGCTATCAAAGACACAAGAGGAAAAAGGATGATCTCAGTCTTTATTTTCAGAAGATGATGGAAAAACATCTCTAGCATGGAAAAAAAAATCCAATGAAGATATCCTTTAAACATGGAGATGGAATTTTTCAGACACACTGAAGCTGGTAGCTTTTATTGCCAGCACATCTGCACTACAAGAAATGTTATAGGAAGTTCTTCAGATGGAAGGAAAGGATACCAGATGGAAACTTGCATCTACATAAAGGAATGAAGAGTGCTGGAAATATTAAATATGTGACTAATAGGACAGGTATTTTTTCCAATTTAAAATATTTCTTTAGAATTTAGTCATAAATTTAGAATTTAGTCATAAATTGACTGTTTAATAAAAATTTATAACAATGTATTGTGAGCTTTTTTTTTTTTTTTTTTTTTGTGGTACGCGGGCCTCTCACTTTTGTGGCCTCTCCTGCTGTGGAGTGCAGACTCTGGCCGCGCAAGCTCAGCAGCCATGGCTCATGGGCCCAGCCACTCTGCGACACGTGAGATCTTCCCGGTCCGGGGCACGAACCCGTGTCCCCTGCATCAGCAGGCGGACTCGCAACCACTGCGCCACCAGGGAAGCCCTATTGTGAGCTTTTTAACATACATAGAAGTAAAATGTATGGTGACAATAGCACAAAGGACAGAAGTTAAGAAAGTGGAAGTATACTGTTCTACATTATGTGGTTCTTACATTATATGTGAAGCAATATGATATCACTTGAAGGTGAACTGTTATAAATTAAAGGTACATATTGTAAACCACAAAGCAATCAATACAAAATAAAGCCAAGAGGTGTAACTTGTAATGCACTAGAGAAGATAAAATGGAATAATTAATAAATTAAATTCAAAAAAAGGAATAAAAGGGAAAACAAAAGAAATATAAACAATAGTAAGATGGTGGACTTAAATTCAACCATAATAATAATTACATTAGGGCTTCCCTGGTGGCGCAGTGGTTGAGAGCCCGCCTGCCGATGCAGGGGACACGGGTTCGTGCCCTGGTCTGGGAAGATCCCACATGACGCAGAGTGGCTGGGCCCGTGAGCCATGGCCGCTGAGCCTGCGTGTCTGGAGCCTGTGCTCCACAACGGGAGAGGCCACAACAGTGAGAGGCCCGTGTACCGCACAAAAAAAAAAATTACATTAAATGAAAGTGGTTTAACTAGTCGACTAAAAGAGAGAGATTATTAGATTAGGGGGGGAAAAAACCCACAAAAAAACCCACTCAGCTATATTTGTTCTTAGCATTTAATCATTGTCTGATCATTCCAACATTTGTATATCTGAATCTGATTCTGCTCCTTGCTTTGTCTCTCATTCTTTTCTATTTTTTTCTTGACTTTGAGCATGTCTTGTAATTTTTGTTGAAAATTGGGTATGATGTATCCGTAATAGGAGTTGAAGTAGATAGACCTTTATTGAGATTTTATGTTATTAATCTGGCCAGGGGTTGAGGTGTACTTAATGTTTGCTTTATCTGTTGGTACCAGAGGCTTCAAATTCCTCCAGTGTCCTTGTTTTTGTTTCCCCTGTTGACTTTTAGCTTCTCATATACTCCTTCTCCAAGAAAGACTTGTCTTGTAGCTTTTAGAGGTAATCCAGTGTTAGTATACTGGAGGCCTGTTGAGGCAGTGGTGTGTGAGAGGGACTAATTCTATAATCTTATGATGAAATTTGTTTCTTAGTGAGCCTGTGTCCCTGGGCTGTGACCTTTACAAGTGTTTCTTACCTCCTCCCACACCACCACACTTGCGTGGATACAGGAAGACTAGAAAGTGCTGGAGTGGGGAAAATGTTCTCTTCCCCTGGTTGGATAAGTCTCTGGTAAAGTCTTCTCCCTTGGAGAGTAGGTCTTTCTGATGAAGTATGCTCTGGGCATATTACACAATGATACCTCCCCAGCTCTTCCACAGACAAAAGGTAATCTTTCTCAAGCCTTCACTATGAGAAACTGGTGGGATTCCTGGAGGTAAAACCCACGAAAGTCTGGAGGCCTCCCCTAAAAATACAGTCCTCAAAAGTTTCTCCCTGTCATGTTAATCCACACCAGCCTCTAACATTTCTTCATAATTATAATTCAGGTGTTTATCCTAGCTTATGGCTATAGTTGCTGTGCTCTTGGTAAGCAGATCTTAGCTATGAATCTCTAAATTCACCTGTCTCTTCAGATTTTGGGGTAGCAGTTGCCATGCAGCCTCAACTGGGTCCAATAAAAGTTACTGATTTTCAATTCAGCTTTTTCTTGTTTTAAGGATAGATGATGCCTTCCATGCACTTTACATGTTGGATCTGAAACCAAAAGTCTATACTTTCTCTACAAGGAACATACTTAAATATAAAAACAGATAGGTTCAAAGTAAAAGTATTAAAAAAGATATACCAAGCAAGCACTAATCTTCAGAAAGTTGAAGTAGCTATATTAATATTAAACAAATGGACCTTTGAACAAAGAATACTAGCAGGGATAAAGGGGGAACATTTCATAGTGATAAAGTAGTAAATTCAAGACATGCAGTCCATAAGTATCTATGCATCAAATAACAGAGCTTCAAAATATTCAAGGCAAAAGTTGAAAGGAAAAGTAACATCCACAATTACAGTTGAAGGTTTCAGCACTCTATTCTTAGTTTTTGACAAAAAAGAAGATAGAAAATAAGGTTGTGGAATACTCATTTTCTCCCATATTGAAGTACAAGTTCAGTATAATCCCAATTACAATCTCGGTAGCTTTCTTTTTCTTTTGTAGAGGTTGGCAAGCTGATTCTAAAGTTTATGAGAATACCAACAATCTAGAGTAGCCAACACCATTTTGAAAAAAAGAATAACAAAATTTAAGAACTTAAAATACTTGATTTCAAGACCTACTACAAAGCTACATTATTATAACTGTTAGCAAGAGGATAACCATGTAGGGCTTCCCTGGTGACGCAGTGGTTGAGAGTCCGCCTGCCAATGCAGGGAACATGGGTTCGTGCCCTGGTCCGGGAAGATCCCACATGCCGCGGAGTGGCTGGGCCCATGAGTCATGGCCGCTGAGCCTGCGCGTCCAGAGCCTGTGCTCCGCAGCGGGAAAGGCCACAACAGTGAGAGGCCCGCATATCGCAAAAAAAAAAAAAAAAAAAAAAAAGAGGATAAGCATGTAAAGCAATAAAACAGAATAGAGAGTCTAGAAACAAACCTACACACAAAGGATTAATTGATATATTTTTTTAAAATTTATTTATTTATTTATTTTTGGGTCTTCGTTTCTGTGTGTGGGCTTTCTCTAGTTGCGGCGAGCAGGGGCCACTCTTCATCGCGGTGCGCGGACCTCTCACTGTCGCGGCCTCTCTTGTTGCCGAGCCCAAGCTCCAGACGCGCAGGCTCAGTAGTTGTGGCTCACGGGCCTAGTTGCTCTGCGGCATGTGGGATCCTCCCAGACCAGGGCTCGAACCCGCGTGCATTGGCAGGCAGATTCTCAACCACTGTGCCACCAGGGAAACCCCAGGATTTATTGATTTTTGACAAAGGTGCCAAGGTGATAGAATAGCGAAAAGATAGGCTATTCAACAAATGGTGATGGAATAATTGGATTATACAAATGAAAACATATGAAACTGATATAAATATTATATGTATTTATCATATACATAAATCAATTCAAAAGGGAATCACAGACTTAAAGGTATAACACTTCATAAAGGAAAATCCTCATAAAACTGGAACAGGCAAAGATTTCCTAGTTCAAACATTTAAAAGGATGAACCATAAAAATAATTGATAAATTGGACTTTGTCAATGTTATAAACTTGTGTTCTTATAAATAAAATAAGGCAAATCACAGACTAGATGAAAATATTCAAAAAACATATATTTGACAAAAACCAAAAACTTGTACCCGGGATGTATAAAGAACTATTACAGCTCAGTAATAAGAAAACTAATAGCCCAATTAAAAGTGACAAAAGATTTAGACAAACACTTTAGAGAAGAAGGAATGATCAACTAGCACTGGAAAAGTCACTGAGGAAATGAAATTAGAATCACCATGAGATACCACCTCATACCCACTAGAATGACTACAATTAAAAAGACCCCCCCCACACACTGCCGGTGGGGGTACAAAATGGAGCAGCCATTTTGGAAAATAGTTTGGCTGTTTCTTACACCATTAAAGATGTATTCAACATACAACTCAGCAATTCTACTCAATATTTACCCTTAGGGAATTGAAATTATATGTGCACACACAACTTTAAATAAATGTTAATAGCATCTTTATTCATAATAGCTCCATACTGGGAAGTACGTCTCAGAAACTGGTGAAAGGATGAACGAATTGTAGTATATCTTATGATGGAAGTTTATTCATCAATAAAAAAGAAGAAACTACTGATGGACACAACATCATGGATGAATCTCAAAGGCATTATACTAAGCAAAAGAAACCAAACACAAAAGAGTACATACTCATTCATGTGACAATGTAGAAGAAACAAATCTAATCTAGAGAGAGAGAAGCAGAGCAGTGGTGGCCTGATGCTGGGACTGGTGTGGCTGACTGTCTGTGATGAGGCACTGGGACACTTTGTGGGTGGGAGTGGGGTGGAACTGTTCTGTATCTTGATTGTAGTCTAATATTTGTTTTACAAATGCATACATTTATCAAAACTCACCAGACTATCTCTCTCTCTCTCTCTATCATCTCTCTCTCTCTGTTTTTCCTATATATAGATTATACCTCAATAAAATTGATTACAAGAAAGAGCTTATGAGCAATTGACTAACTTTAACCTACAAACTAATTTTTTTGGATTAATGAAAAGTAATGTGTGTCTGGAATCTTAAAACTTTCACATATGCTTTTATTTAATCCCTGTAATAAGCCAGAAATGTACATTTTATTTTTCTTACTTTATTAATAAAGAAATCCTTGCTTAAGATAAATACATTACCCAAATTCTCATAGTTATTAAGGTTTGAAACTTCAGTCTTCCATCTTCTCTGTTCTTTCTTCTCCTGTAAGTGGCAGACCTCTACTCCATTTCTGGAAGAAAGAGCATAGGACAGTATGATCTAATATTAAAAGTCATTCCTATCCTTCCTGGAGAGGAGTCTGTAACCATTAAGTGCCTTGCTACTTCTAATTTTAGATAGCAGACTAAGAGAGAGAGGTACAACAGAGCAGGTATATGAGGCAGTAACATAGTGGGGAAGGGACTCAAAGACGGCCTTTGCCATGGCTCCTTAAATTGAGATGCTGTGATTTAAGAAATCATTACTTAATATTCATCCTTAGGCCTGAACTTAATTAAGATCTCAAGTAACTTTTACTCGGGAAGATCAACAGAGAAGAATTGCAGAAATGCACTTTTTATTGAAGAGAAAGTGACATTAATCTTCTAAGTTTTATTTAGCCATGAGCTTAGTTGGTGCTTGATTTCTTTTCCTGTTTAAATAAACTTGGATAAGCAGTTGGATTGAAACAAAAAGTATGGTATT